>NC_092062.1:30125891-30245891 GCF_039877785.1 Chaetodon trifascialis | reverse complement strand
ACCGACTGACACACACACACACACAGACGTCCACACACACACGTCCACACACACACACACACACACACGTTCCTTCAGTCTGTTGGTCACGTTCGATCACCTTCATCGATTGCTCAGGGTTTGATTTTCAGTCAGGTTTCAGGAAACAGTGAAAATGAGCAGGACGAGCAGCTGAAGCTTCTTCCTCTGAACATTCAGGATGAGTTTTTCACACGTTTAATTTGTCTGTAATCTTCACGTTCAGCTAAATACCTGGACTCAGTCATAATCATAAAAATACTGAATATTTAAAGTTTGATGAGTACTATTTTGTGTTATTATTAGTAGTAGTATTAGTAGTAGTGCTGCTGTCTATCGTAATACTTACATTGTATTCATGTACAGTTAATTCAGTTTCTGGTCACATGAACACTCTTCGCTGTGATCTCGTCTGTTTTTCTGCTTTTTGTTTTTGTGTTGTTCGATCGTTCGTTGGTGTTTTTGTTATCAGTCGGTCAGTAATCCCCCTTCAGCCGTCCGGTCCAATCAGATGAGGCCGTCACGTTGTGATGACAGAGTGAGGCTCGGAGGCGTGGACCTCTGACCTCCGGCTGGTTGATTGACGGTTTGAACTCTCGTCCTCAGGGCATCCCAGGTATCAGAGGGGAGGCGGGCGTGAGAGGACAGCGAGGTCTGAGAGGAGATCCGGTGAGTCCCAGCGTTTTCTCCCTTTAAGAAGAATCATCTGTTTGTCCTGATGGGGGTGCTGCAGAGACAGGTGGGGTGGACGTTCCCCACGTCTGTCTCTGGTCCTCAGTGTCCTCTGCGGTCTTTAAACTTAACTTTTATCATCTCATCTCGTCTTCTCTCACTCAAACGTGCCGTCGAACTATCCACATCAGCATCACAGCACTCACTGGTTGTTGTTCGTATCAGAGTTTCTGTCTCAGACGGCGTCCTGTTGTTTCGTCCTGCAGGGTGAACCAGGTGCTGATAACACCGTCCCAGGACCCAAAGGAGCCCCCGGGAACCCGGGTTTACCGGTAAGAAAGAGCTCGCTCTGACGCTGACGCTGTGAGGCAGCGATGATCAGCTGAAGGTTGATCAGCTGATCTGTTTCTGCGGCCAGTGATGATCAGCTGAGTGCTGGAGGACGGATGGATTTTTGGATCAGTTCAGTGACTCGTGTGCTTCTTGGTTCAGATCCTGTGAAAACGTCCTGTTAAATGAAATGAAAATAATTCATCACTTTGCTGAAACGTGATGCGTTTGAATCCACAGGGCATACCTGGAGTGGACGGGCGGCCAGGAGAGAGCGGAATCGTGGGAAACCCGGTGAGATTTTTGACCTCCTTTGCTCTCATCTGGGTTCCTGTTGACCGTCTGAGCACATCTCAGGAGTTTAAGCAGTGGATATAAAACCGACTGCACGAGTTTGGTCTGTGTATCCAATCAGTGACGACCAGCAGCGTAAACATGGACGAGAGCGCTTAGACTGTCCACAAATACTGTCCCTCGTGACTCAGCCAGAGCGTCTGTGACATCATTAATCAAGTCTGTTGATGATGTCACACTGACTAATACATGAAATGTCTCTGTGAATCTGTCCTGCTGTCCAGGGTCCAGATGGAAGACGAGGGCCACCTGGTGAGAAGGTACGAGACGACACTCAGTGCTGTTCGTCCTGGTTCACACACCAGCAGACACTGAAGCGTCCATTTTCATCTGTGTGTGTGTGTGTGCGTGCGTGTGCGCGCGCATGCGTGTGTGCGTGTTCCCGCAGGGCGCACCTGGACAGCCAGGAGCTCTGGGACTCCCGGGCAGCCCAGGTGCTTCAGGTCCACAGGTGAGTCAGGGCGGGACTCCCTGGAGCCAGATTATAATCAGAGTTCAGCTCGTCTCTGAGACTAAAGAGTCCGTCAATCTGTGTGCTTTCTGCAGGGGAGCAGAGGGGTCAGAGGTCAGCCGGGACCGAGAGGAATCCCCGGCCTTCCCGGACCTCAGGTCAGTACCGCACGTCACCTGACCTCAGACCAGCTGGCAGGGCGACACGCAGTCTCACGTCTGTCAGGAATGTGAAAAATGTGCAGTTTGACAGATTTTCAGCGATAAGAGAAGAAACAGAAAGATCAGCTCCTGAGTCGTCTTCCACTTTACAAGACAACGAAAGACACGCTGCTTCTTTAATGAGACAAAACAAAGGACAGGATTTAAAGCACCACAAGGACAGAAAGTCCTGTGCTGGTTTGTGACGGCAGAGACCAGAAGAGCTGATTCAGGCATCATCACTTCAGCTTCAATGAGGGACTCGCACAGAGACGCTGAGCTGGACATGCTGAAGCGTTAAACTCGTAACACATGAAGAAGAGGAGAGCGGCTGCTTTAAAACCGCCTCAGGACTGTGTGTTCCTCAAAAACATGGTTTTACAGGGAACGTGACAGGATGAGGATCAGGTTCTGTGTTCTGTTGTTTCTTTGTCTCCACACAGGAATCTGCTGTTGGACGTTTGACTGACATTCGCTGTCTGTGCAGCTCTGGAAGCTTCAGTGTTAAATATTTCTGAGGACACAGAGTCAGCAGCAGTTTATCGGCCGGCGTCGGATCGAAGGCTCCACCGAGGCTCCGTCTGAACGCTCATAGCTCTCATCTGTGAGTCCAGCAGGTCGTCTGCTTCGGCCTGTGGAGACGTCACGTTGTGGCTCATAACAGTTTTGCTTTGTGCTGTATGACCAAAAATATGTGGACAGCGCTAATGCAGATCCCTGCAGACGCTTTGCAGAAGCAGCCGAGCTGAAGACCTTCCTCTGTGTCCTCTGAGACACTCTGTGGGTGTAGAGCCTCATTATCCTGAACGCTGGACGAGTGCAGGGACGCTCGTTCAGCAGATCAGGGCACCGCTGCTGTCCCCGGCGTCTGGGACTCAGCTGGTCTCTGCTTCCAGTGAGGAGGCCGAGACGTTGTCCCTCTTTTATTCACTTCAGATGTCTGACCTGGACAACAAGGACAACAACAACAAAAACAAGAAACGAAGCCGTGTTTCAGATGGAGAATATCTGTTGTAGATGTTGACTGTCTCAGTCTCAGTCTGTCCATGTCTCTCAACGTCCCGTCCCGCCTTCTAATTATCTTTATTTATGAGCCTTGTGGAGCTCGTTAAATTAATCAGCCACAGATCAGGTTCAGAGAGAAAGTCTGTCCAAAAGACCAGCTGGGGACAGACAGAGGCTGCAGCTCAGTCCAGCCTCAATCTGTCTGCCTGTCCTCCTGTCTGTCTGTCTGTCCTCCTGCCTGCCTGCCTGTCTGTCTGTCTGTCTGTCTGTCTGTCTGTCTGTCTGTCTGTCTGTCTGTCTGTCTGTCTGTCCGTCCTCCTGTCTGCCTGTCTGGTTGTCTGTCTGTCTGTCTGCCTGTCTGCCTGCCTGCCTGTCTGTCTGTCTGTCTGTCTGTCTGTCTGTCTGTCTGTCTGTCTGTCTGTCTGTCTGTCTGTCCGTCCTCCTGTCTGCCTGTCCGGTTGTCTGTGCTGTCTGTCTGCCTGTCTGTCCGTCCTCTCTGTCTGTCTGTCCTCAGTGTGTTTCTTCTGTCAGGTCTTTGTTCGATAGTTTAGGAGCATTTACAGTTTTTATTATCCGTCATGTTTCTCTTTGTCTTTAATCTAATCTTGATTATTTTGTTCGTTCACTGAATTCATTTCTAATCTGCGTTTTGCTTCCTGTTAGCTTTTTATTTCAGTTGTCATCAGACTGCAGCTTTATTAGTTTTGGCTCCTTTAGTTATTTTGAGCTGCTGATGTTGGTCCTCATGCTCGTCCTCATGCTCGTCCTCATGCTCGTCCTCATGCTCGTCCTTATGTTGGTCCTCATGCTCGTCCTCATGCTTGTCCTCATGCTCGTCCTCATGTTTGTCCTCATGTTTGTCCTTACGTTGGTCCTGATGCTTGACCTGATGTCCGTCCTCATGCTCGTCTTCATGCTCGTCCTCATGCTCGTCTTCATGTTCGTCCTCATGTTCGTCCTCATGCTCGTCCTCATGCTCGTCCTGACGGCGACAGCAGAGCGACGCTGCTGCTGTTGAGGCGTTTTGCGTTGAAGTGAGGGACAGACAGACTGCACAAACATCTGCTGAAGCTCTGAAGTGAAGAATGCTGAATTTACAGTAACTGAGGATCACAGTAAACACTCAGGTCAGCCGTGGTCTGCGTGGGAGGACGCTGGAGCTCAGTGTGAGAATAAATCAGTGAAGTTCAGGGTGAAGCCGTCGCTCTGCTGCTCTGTTCTGTTCTGCTCCGCTGGTATTTATGAGTCAGGGAGCTTTAATTTATGAAAACAGGCTGAGATGAAATGATCTGCTTGTGTTGAATCACTTGTTTCAGAGTGAGCGTCCATTAGATTCAGACTGCAGTCTGAAGTGTTTGGAGAGTAATGAAGTGCAAAGACACACAAATGACTTCCATGATCTCTCCATAAACATCGTCCTCTCATGCTTCTGCTCATCACAGTGGGTGTTCAATCACCTGCAGATGTCCTCTGTTGGACGGACATTAGACACGTCCTCGCTGGTTGCTGCTCATAAACTCCCACAGAGCTGCTGCTGCTGTTTGAGGTGTTTCCCTCCAATAAACGTCCACTTCATTGATCGGTTCAGATCGATCAGCTTGCTGGCTGCTCGTTCTCTGTTCTTAGTTTCCTTTCACATAAAATAAACTAAAATGTTCCACAAAATGCAGAAAGAAGCTTGGACATGAGTTACAGTTGGACCTGCAGATAAGCTGAGGACGGCTCCAGTTTTTGTGTCCAGTGGACGTTTTTAAGCCTTCTCGTCTTTGTGGTGATGCGTTCAGGGACGCTCCGATGGTGAGAACAGTCCGTTCAGTTCTGCTCTGACTCTGTTGGTCTTCCTGCAGGGTGGACCAGGGACACCTGGAAACCCGGGCTTAGCCGGACGCCGTGGCTCCAACGGACAGAAGGTGCGTGACATCATTTCCTGTCCTACGACGTGTTTAAGCACCACATGGATGTTCAGTCAGATGAGGGTTTCAACTCCTCTGACTCTTTTTTTCAACGTTTTCAAAAGCGAATCAGTGAAGCCCTGATGTCTCGTTCTGTCTGCTGACATGGACCAAACGTTGGACATGACGGGGAAATAAAACAAACTGTTGTTGTTGTTGTTGAAGGGCCAACCAGGAGATCCAGGTGATAAAGGTGCTCCGGGATCACTGGGACCCAGAGGAATGCCGGTGAGTGTCGGAGACGTCCGCTGTGTTTGTCCATCATAGAAACTGGACCTCATGTCCGTCCCTGTCTGTCCTCTGCTTCAGGGTCAGGATGGCAGAGACGGTTACGGCCTCCCAGGACCTAGAGGTGTCAAGGTAGAGGAGATCTCGAACAGGAAGTTTAACAGGAAGTAATAAATAAACAGCACCTTTACGCTCACACAAACATGAGTTTGGTAAACTGGTCTTTTCCCTCTCGTTACAGGGAGACTCCGGTTTCCCCGGTTACCCCGGTCTGCCGGTGAGTCCGTCCGCTGACTGCAGATCAGATCAAATCCAGAATCACTTACACGTTAAACAGAGTAGATCATCAGGCGTTCAGCGACGCTCAGAGAGCGACTGGTTTCAGGTCAAAGAAGTGCATGTGTATACGAGGAATGATGGACGACATCCTGGATTTGTGCTCACGCTGACGTGTTGAGCCGCTGAGGTCACAGACGGCAGGAAACAACACGCCTGTGTTTGTTGTTCAGTCAGTCAAAGTGACTGTTTGTCCGTGTTTGGACATTCAGAAAAGACAGATTATGAGAAACAGGAAGCACGTTGAAGTCCACACGTCTTACTGAGTGTTGGTGTTGTGTTCAGGGTGAGGACGGCCTGCAGGGACCCAAAGGATATCCAGGACGTAAAGGGAACCCGGGGCGAGGCGTGAGTGTCGCCTGACGGCCATCTTTGAGTTCACCAACAGTGTTTTTGCTCCATCGCTGATGTTTATTTCTGCTGATTCAGGGAAACTCGGGCAGATCAGGAGAATCAGGTGTGCCTGGAGAACCGGGATATTCAGGACACAGGGTGAGTACCACCCTCATCATCATCATCATCATCATCATCATCATCATCATCATCATCATCAGTGAAGAGCCAGAGAATCCAGACAGACTCCTCATACCACCTTAACTGATGATGACTGAATAATAATATTATATAATAATTCATCACTTTTGCTGAAGTAATAATATAATAATAATGCTTCATCTTGGACTCTTCACAGGGCACCAGAGGTCCTCCTGGAAGCACAGCCATGACTGTAAGTCCACCTTAAAACTCACTTCATCCGCCCACATTCAGGGAAACGTCAAACGTTATTGTCGGTGTTCATACGTGACGCGTTTCCTGTTTCCTCAGGAGTGTCAGCTGGTCACCTTCATCCGAGAAAACTGTGGTAAGTGTCAGAGGCAGAGACTCGCTGTTCAGCGTCCATCGATGCAGCTCAGCTCTAACAGATGTTTTCCTTCTCTTCCTCCACAGCCTGTTCCTTCGGTACGTATCTCCATTTTAAAATCACAACATTACGGTGAGTAGAAGAAGAAAACTGCCGCTGAGTGACATCATCGCCAGAAAAGAAGCCACGGTCCAGCCTCTTCAGTTTGTGTGGCGTTCCCATCAGCCTCAGCCGGATTTTGTGTCAAGAGCTCATTAGCATGCTAACATGCTAAACTGAGACAGCGAACATGGGAAACATTATACCTGCGAAACGTCCACATGCTACCATTCCAAGCATGTTAGCATGCTGATGTTAGCATTTAGCTCAAAGCACTGCTGAGTCTCAGGTAAATTTCTACGTCCTCAGTACGAACCGCTGGTCTTGGATCTGACAGAGTTTTAATAAAGTCATAAACACTTTTTTAAGAGTTTGGTTATTAAAGAATGATGAAGATATTCGAGAGCGTGACGGCTTGTCAGTGTCCTCTGGTGGACACACTCTGTAGTGGAAAGACGATTTCTGAATCACTTCAAACTTCCGGACACTGATGTTTATGAGTGCTAAGATAAAAGATGGTTTATTGATCAGGCGTTTGAGGGTTTCCAGCTCCAGTTCTTCAGTCTCTTCACTTTCCTGGGTTAGACCTCATCGCTCGGGGTCATCGAGCTGTTATCGATGCAGGTGTGAAGTCAGGACACTTGCTTGGTGACTTCGCTCTTAGTGACGTCCTGATGAGGAAATGGCCGCACACGAAGCTCCTGACCACACCTGGTCTGTCTGACACCTGATCTCAGCTTGAGAAAGACCGACTGTGGTCTGAGTGGGCTCTCTTCGTTCTGCTCAGCGTTAACTTCTTCGTTGGTTTTCAGATCGATCAGAGTGCCCAGCCTACCCCACCGAGCTGGTGTTCGCTCTGGATATGTCGGAGGACGTGAGCCCGGCGGCCTTCGAGAGACAGCGCTCCGCCCTCCTCGCCCTGCTGGAGGACATCGCCATCTCTGAGAGCAACTGTCCGACGGGTGCCCGCGTCGCCGTGGTGGGATACAGCGCCTACACCAAGTACCTGATCCGCTTCCAGGACTACCACCGCAAATCGCAGCTGATCGACTCCGTGAGGAACATCGCCCTGGAGAGGACGTCCAACCAACGCCATCTGGGGGCCGCCATGCGCTTTGTGGGTCAGAATGTCTTCAAGCGTGTCCGAGCTGGCGCGATGATGAGGAAGGTGGCCGTCTTCTTTACTGGCGGGCCCACGCAGGACGCTGAGGACATCGTGACGGCCATGATGGAGTTCCGCGGCCTCAACATCGTCCCGGCGGTCGTCTCTCTGAGAAGCGCTCCCGCTATTGCTCGAGCGATGGAGGTGAGTCCGTCCGACAGGAAACCCGTGACTTCAGTCCGACCCCTTTGCACGCCATCGCCTCTCTGGTTACGCTCACCACCTGCTGCCTGAGCGATGGCTGTGAAGATCTGAGACGTCTTTGTAGGTGTCTTTCATTGACGGCGGCTGCTGTTTCCTCTCAGGTCGACGACTCGGGAAACTCCATATTTACGGTGCTGGGCAGAGACATGGCTGCTGACCTGGGGAGGGTCAAGAACTGTGCCATCTGTTACGGTAAGCTGTGAGGCTTCGGCTTGGATCGACATTTCTAGACATCAGAGACCTTCAGGTTAGCATGTTTGATTTGTGCGCTGCTCAGACAAAGTGAAAAATCAGGATTTATTTGATTGTCATCATTCCAGATATTCAGATAAATGATATTCGTACAAATCCTGGTCAGAGTCGATCATTTTACCCTCCTCTGCATGCAAACAGATGGGAGGTGTTTTTTAATAAAGAGCTGAAGTGTAAAGAGTGGGTTCATTTGCTCTCACGTTAGCTACAAATGTTAGCATGCTTGGCTACCTGCTACATTATCTACAGTGGTAAACAAGCATTACTTCCAAGCATTAGCACATTATGAGCTAACCTCAGTTTGTGGTGTCACACGTTAAAATAAACCACAATGACGACGTCAAGGACAAAGTTGTTTCTTTGTTTCCGTGTTTTTCGGGTATGATTGTTGGCCTGTTAGCATTAGCCTCAGTCTGGTAGCATGATGTCACGTAGGTAACCAACAGATGGCTGTTTATGAATACGTGGTGTGAAAAAAACATGTATGTTCAAACATCTCATAGAGCTAACGTTCATTAGCTAGCTAGCTTCAGTAAAATCAACAGTTTGCAGATGCTGACTGTTTTCTTTCTTCTGTCTGAAATCGAGGAGCTGCTTCAAACACGACTCTTTACTGTGATGGCCGTTATCGTCTGCATGTTCCTGTGAGAAGGGAAACAGACGCTAAGTAGAGCCTAGCGAAGCTTTTGTCCGTGTCACCGGGTCAGCAGACATTCAGCAGGTTTCTGGGTCTGTTTCCTGTTTCCTGTTTCTTCAGATCCCTGCAAACGTTCAGAGTTCTGCGCCTTCATCCAGGAACCAGTGCAGCCTCAGGAGGTCGACTTGGACCTGGTCATGGTGGTGGACGGCTCCAGGGAGGTGCAGGCTGACGAGTACGCCGGAGTCCAGCAGCTGCTGGGCTCTGTGGTGGAACAGCTGGCCGTGACCCCGCAGCCCCGCAGGCCCAGCAGCAAGGCCCGGGTGGCGGTGGTCCAGCAGGGGGGCACCCAGGCTGCAAAGGCGGAGTTCGGCCTGCAGACCTATCAGAGCCAGGACCTGATGAAGAGGTACCTGATCCAGACCATGCAGCAGCAGGGCGGCTCCTCGGAGCTGGGACAGACGCTGGAGTTCGCCCTGAGGGAGGTGCTCCTGAAGGCCGGCCAGCCGCGGAGGAAGAGGGCGCTGCTGACGGTGGTGGGCACCCAGACGGCCTACGAGGACCGAGCTAAGCTGCGCTACATGTCCCTGAAGGCCAAGTGCGAGGGCGTGGCGATGTTTGTGGTGACGGTCGGCGAGCGCTACAACCGGACGCAGGTGGAGGAGCTGGCCGGTCTTCCTGTGCAGCAGCACCTGATCCACCTGGGCAGACTGAAGGCCGAGGAGCAGGGCTACGCCCAGCGCTTCATCAGAGTCTTCCTCAGCGCCGTCAACAGTAAGACTGCATCAGTTCATCTTCATCTCCAGAAACCGTCGAGGTCGAGTTGATTGGGTCTGTTTCTGTGCTTTAACGGCGAGTCGTCTGTTTATTTCAGAGGGAATGACCTTGTATCCTCCTCCCTCTTTGAAACGGACGTGTGACCAGCTGACTGACCAAGATGGAGGACAGATATTCACCAGGTAACTTCCACTGTCTGCAGAACTGCTGACCATGACAGGGACACGTTCAGTCAGTGCTGCACAGCTGAAAATGAGCTCATTAGTCATTTAATCGATCAGCAGAAACATTACTGGCATTGATATTGATCACCGACTCTAAATTTGTGAAATGTGAGTAAGTCTGACATGTTAAAGTCTCTGCGGTCATCATGTCCAGTGAAAATAACGCCAGACTTGGATGCTGTCGTCTCCTCCTCCCTGACGTCGCCTCGCTCTCTCTGCTCTCCTGAATCAGTGAATTCAGAGGTTATTTCAGTCAGTGCTGATTGGTGGAGCAGAGACAGATGAACTGAGAAGGTTTCCATGAGTTTGCTTTGTTTCTGTCGAGCTTGAATGAAGCGTGTTTTACGATGTTAAATTACTGTTTTTTTGAATGGAGTCTGGTGGCTTTGGCCAGAGCGACACACCAGCTGAGGATTTATCTCTGCAGCATCGTGTTGTCAGACGCTTTGAACACCAGCTGAGCCGTCAGGGAGAAACACCTTCGGCGGATCAGGCCTCCTCGGTCTGTACTGGACCAGTTTCAGACGCTGGTGTCTCTGTTAGACATTTGAGCACAAAGACATCAGTAAACACACACAGACAGACAGACACACACTGACAGGAAACAGGAAACTCAGATGTCAGTGGTGGTGAATCAGGGACTCTTGGCTCCTCTGTGTCCAGTCAGGGGCTGCCGGTGGTGGAGGAGGAGGAGGAGTTCGCGGAGGAGGTGGAGGAGAGGTTTGAGGAGCAGACAGGAGGCCAGGCTCAGACCAACCAGCTGGACATCTTCAGCAGAGGAGACGGACAGGGAGTCCTCTCTGGAGCTAACCTCAACGGTAGCACACACACACGCATGCGCACACACACACACATGCGCACACACACACACACACACACACACACACACACACACACACACACACACACACACACACACACACACACACACACACACTCTGTCAGCCAATCAAATGAACCTGATTCGTTGTGAATTGAACTAAAAGCTGCAGATTTGATGCAGAATGATTTATTTGAACGCTGAAGCCTCTGACGTCCTGACAGGCAGCGAGCGTCACCAGAGTCTGAATAATACACAGAAGCACACAATTAATGCAGTGACATCATTCTGATTATAATACAAATACACAGTAGAAATACTCTTTAACCCGGCCCCAGTGGAAATGATGGACGCTGGTTCAGCTCTGCAGCGGTCCAGGATCAGAGGCCTCAGTCTTCGGCCCTGCTAGTGCCCCCTACAGGACGGACTGATGTCCATCCCGTGTGGCTCGCCTCACCGTCATCACCGTCGATGCCTCAAAGCTGCAGTTTTCAGTTTGCCGTCGCACGTCTTTGTTCTGTTCTGTTTGTCGGGAATGATCCACGTCGGTGTTTGGTTCCGGTCGTTCCTCATCAGACTGCATGTGTCCTCCTGTGGCGGCGGCTCTTCGCGCTCTCAGACTCACTCTCAGGCTAATCGTTAAAGTAGAGATGAGGTCGTGTGACGCCTCTCATCATCACTCGTTACCACGTCGGTGTGAGCTGACGCTGACGAGCCGCCGCCCGCAGGACCCCTCGTAGTGTTTGCAGTAAATGTGTGTGTTCTGCTTTCAGCCCAGTGTCAGCTGGAGGCTGACACTGGTATCCAGTGTGACGACTATGTCCAAGTGTGGTTCTTTGACAAAGACATCGGTGCATGCTCTCCCTTCTGGTATGGCGGGTGCGGCGGTAACGCCAACCGCTTTAACACGGAAAACGAATGCTTCCGGACGTGTGGCGGCCATAGTAAGTCCTGACTGCACCAGCCCACACACTGAGACCAGCAGGGGTCTGTGGACTAACACCAGCGAGACCAGTGCTTCATCAGCACTTTCATCCTTCCTCACATTAACAGCTTCCTCCTCTTCCTCTTCCTCCTCCTCTGGTTTGGACCGGAGGCTGATTTCAGGTCAGATCCTGGTTCTGCTCTGCATGCGCTCGGTGGTGTTTTTATCTCAAGTGTCTGCATGGGGAGCTTCGGCTGCATGTTCCTGCATCAGTTGCACCTTCACACACTTTAAGACGGATCTAGATCAGACTGGAAGCACAGCTGAGTTTCATGTGGAGCTCCTGCTGATGTCACGTGGCGGCACAGCAGCCATTAATCTTTATGGTAATGGTGTTGGTTCAGCTGCTGCTCTGACTTCACTGATGTGGTGCGAGCTCAGTCAGTGAGCTCGTAAAGTCTTAATGAAGTAACGTCAGAATGAAAATCCAGAGAGCTGCAGTGTGTTCACGCCGCCCAGGACGCTCCTTCACCTGCAGCTTGTGTCTCACTGTCGTCCCTCTCAGATCCAAACATCCTGCCGCGGCCCGAGCTCGCCAGCTTCGCCTCCAAAGGTAAAAAGCAGAAGAACCTGGTTTCTCTCAGAGTGTTCCACTGGTTTTCTGCCCGTTTGAGCTCGTGGACCACAAAGAGGACGCGAGACGTCCTGCTGAGCGTCTGCAGTCTGGAGAGACTTTAGAGTTTCTGCACATGAAACAAACATCACAGTCGACATCGAGGTCCACAGGACAGTTCAGAGGACAGTTCAGAGGAGGTTCACAGGACAGTTCAGAGGACAGTTCAGAGGAGGTCCACAGGACAGTTCAGAGGACAGTTCAGAGGAGGTCCACAGGACAGTTCAGAGGAGGTCCACAGGACAGTTCAGAGGACAGTTCAGAAGAGGTCCAGAGAACAGTACAGAGGACAGTTCAGAGGAGGTCCACAGGACAGTTCAGAGGACAGTTCAGAGGAGGTCCACAGGACAGTTCAGAGGACAGCTCAGAGAAGGTCCACAGGACAGTTCAGAGGAGGTCCACAGGACAGTTCAAAGGAGGTCCACAGGACAGTTCAAAGGAGGTCCGGAAGACAGTTCAGAGGACAGTTCAGAGGAGGTCCACAGGACAGTTCAGAGGACAGTTCAGAAGAGGTCCAGAGGACAGTACAGAGGACAGCTCAGAGGACAGCTCAGAGAAGGTCCAGAGGACAGTTCAGAGGACAGTTCAGAGGAGATCCAGAGGACAGTTCAGAGGACAGTTCAGAAGAGGTCCAGAGGACAGTTCAGAGGACAGTTCAGAGGACAGTTCAGAGGACAGTTCAGAGGAGATCCACAGGACAGTTCAGAGGACAGTACAGAAGAGGTCCAGAGGACAGTACAGAGGACAGTTCAAAGGAGCTGAGAGTGCTGCTCCTCACTGGAGCTTCATCAGCCAAACCAACCAGTCAGTCTTCATCAAGTCTTCCTCATCGAGTCCTCTGTTAAAGCTCTTCTGATCAGGCTGAATCTCCTGCTGCTCGTCTTCAGTGTGGACTGAGCTCATTGTCCCCCACAGTGTGATGAAGACTGACTGGTTGGTCTGCTCAGCCTCCCTGCCAAGACCAGCACCCAGCCTCTCCAGGACTGTCCCCCCTGGACAGACTCAAACACTGTAAACATACTGGACCATCAGGCCTGCAGACCCTGAGAAATACTCAGCTTAGCTTAGCTTAGCCTAGCTTAGCCCACCCCGAGTTGGTCCCCAGGAGACAGACTGATGTTGACTGTGAGGTTTAAACCTGCAGAAGCTGATTTTCACAAAGAACTGAAGCCAAAGACAAATGGAGGAAGGAAGGAAGGAAGGAAGGAAGGAAGGGAGGGAGGGAGGGAGTGAATCTGGAAGCTGACGGATGATTTTAGAAAATGATCAGCAGGAAGTGAAACTTACAGACGAGTTTGATCAAACAGGCGAGAAAACCAGCTGAGAGTAAAGAGCTGAAAGTCATCAGTGTGAAAGCTTCGTGTCTGGGTGATGTTGACTGTCTCGCTGTAACCTGCGTCTTTGTCCCGCCTCGTCCAGACAGCTGCTTCCTGAGCCAGGACCAGGGCGGCTGCCAGAACTACACCATGGTGTGGTTCTTTGACACGGAACAGAACGAGTGCTCTCGCTTCTGGTACGGTGGCTGCGGCGGCAACAGCAACCGCTTCAAGACGCAAGAGGAGTGCGAGGACCTCTGTCTGACGAAGAGTCGATGAGGAGGACGCCGCCGGATCAGGTGGACGAGATCACCGCTGTACACCAATCAGCAGAGCCTTTGAAAACACGCGTCTTGAAGGAAAAACGCCAAAGTTTGTGAATGAAAACCGTTATTCTCAGCTGAGTCTGTTGGGGGACGTTGGCTGAAACTGTCCCAGGGTCAGCAGCGTCCCCTCACTCGTGACGAAGACCACTTCCTTTGGTTTTCTTCCTTCGAGGTGCGTGACCTGTTTCCTCACAGCAGCTCAGAAGTCCTTTAAAAACCAACTTTAACACGTTTCAACACGAGACGCTCGTCAGACTCTTAACTCTTCTTCAGGTTCCTTTTAGTTTCAGGTGCTACGTCAGTGCAGCGGGCGGAGGCCGGCGTGGTTTCAAAGCATCAGAACAGTTCAGCCTTTTACTGTAAATCCACAAACGTTACGAACCCGAAGGTTTCAGGCAAAGATTTGACCTTTGCAAACATGTTCCTGGTTTTCTTTTCGTGTATTTAAAGACTTTTTTTTTCTAAAGTTAGCGATAGAATGTATTTACGAATAAAGCTGATTTTTAAAAAGACAACACTCGACGACATGAGAAAATGTCTGAGTCTTACTTTCACAGCTTTGGTCGGGTATGAAGATGTTTTGCTGTCATGTGACGTCGTCTTCACGCTGTGATTGGTCAGCTGTGTGAAGGCGGGCGCAGCACTGAATGTCCTCCAGGAGAGACGGAGTCATTTTTTTGAGTGTGGAACAGGAACTGACGACCAAACTGTGAAAATAAGACTCAGAGTTTTGTTTGAATGTTTGTGTGAAGCATCGAACTGGACTGGAGCTGCTGCAGGGAGCTGGAGGACGGACGGGGTCGGCTCCAGTCCAGTTTGAGCCTGAAAGGTGTGAAACGTTTGTCTCTGCTCTGAACGACGAGCTCTCGTCCTTTGTCTCCGTCTGTTTGGACGTCTGTGGTTCGTCAAACTGACCAATGGTGCTTCGTGTAAAACAACAATAAAGACGTAAAGGAAAGCTTGAGTTGAGCTCGTTTATTCATGTCTGATGGGATTAAAGCTGAGCGGAGACGTTCAGCTGAAGCTAGCGAGCTAATCAAGCTAGCGTTAGCTTTCACCAGCTGATTTTTGTTTCTGGTCCAACAGATTTTAGTAAACATTGAACGCAGGTCACATGCTTCATCTGGAACATTCTGGCAAACAGAATCAGTCACTTGATGTTTTTTAGCAGTTTCAAATCAAACTTTATTTTCTCTGATTACAATAACTTATGTACAGAATCTGCTGAGAGACAGAGACGGGGACAGACAGAGACGGGGACATTCTAACAGACAGTCTGACTGAACTGCAGCTCCATGCTGCTCACGTGGACATCAGGTGACTTTTCTCCGTATGAGTTCACCTCCCAGAGTTCAGCGGGTCTCGTGCCGCCGCCTGTCCTCACTTCCACACTTTGACGATGCCGTCTCTGGACGAGGTCACGATGAAGCCCTGTGTCGTCTGGAAGGTGGCGATGTCGGTGATGATGTCATGGTGTCCCACAGGGAGGGATTCTGGGCCGCGGCGAGGCGAGTCCTCCACCACGCCGCTCTTCTGTTTACTGTGGATCTCCTGCAGAGACACCACAGCCTTAACCTCACTCTCATTCACAGAGGCATGATGGGAAATAACACACGTCTGCACCTGTGCGCCGTGCACTCACCTGGACGACCTCAGTTCCTTCGATGATCTTCCTGCTGTACAGGACAGACGGACAGTGCAGCGAGTCGTTGGCGCCTCCAGCGACGATGTACGACCTCTCAGGATACGCCAAGTCCCAGAACCTGAACGCCACACACAAATGTTACACGTGCACTTCAACGCACCTGCTCAGGTGTTCTCAAACATTCAAATTTAAAGACAGTTTCATGTATGAATGTGAGAAAGGTCACGGCCTCCTCATCCCCCTCACACGTGTGTTACAGTGAGGTTGTGGTTTCTGGTTCAGACCTGATCCTCATGTCGGATCCGGCGGTCAGCAGCAGAGGGTTCCCGTCAGCGGGGCTGCAGTAGATCCCGTGGACGCTGTGAGGAGACGGCTGGAGACAGACAGGAAGACAGAGACGTCTGTTTCTGTGTTTGGACTGCGACTAAATCTGATCTTAAAACTGAACTCAGGATGTTTTTCAGGAAACGCGTCACTAAAATAACACCCGTCTGTCAGTGGCTGTCTGGCATTGTGGGTAATGTAGGCACCAGATGACACACACACACCTGCATCTCAGAGAGAGGAGGCGCCGAACTCGCCCACAGGGTGAACTTTCGGTCCCCGGTCTCCATGTCCCACATGGACACCTCGTTGTTGCCTTGGACGGCTACTCTCAGACAGAGACGGACAATCAGACCTGAACGTTCAGTTTCTTTGTCTTCAAATGCGGACGTTCGGCTTTCGTGCCTCACCTGCGATGACAGACGATTGGTAGAGTGGATGCATCAGCAGTCGTCTGATTCGTGCTCGGGCGGGGTGGGAGTGGTTTGAGATAGGAAGCTGGAACCGCATATCCCAGCAGGCCATGGTGCCGCTGCTCGTACCTGTGGAGGAAATAAGTTAGGAACTGAATGACCTCAAACATCCTGTCTCTGACCTCTGACCTCTGACCTGGAACAGAGTCAAATCCACAACATCAGGGGACAAATGTGCAGGACGACTGGAATCACAGTAATTCATTCCATGACTTTCCAGGTATTCAAGGACCAAACAGATTCTGTGTCTCTGTTCACAAGGTTGTCACTGTCAGTCTAACAGAATGTCCTCACTATGATGGTTTAAAACTGAACACACACACACACACACACACACACACACACACACACACACACACACACACAGACCTAGGCAGAGCCAGCACTGGTGCATATCGACGGTGAAGGACGTGATGAGTCCCAGCCGGAGGTCGTGGCGAAGCGTCCAGGCGTTGGAGTTGGAGCGAAGGTCCCAGCCAACCAGCGAGCCGTTGACGGTGGCGTACGCCAGCACCGACTGGGCGCCCGAGTTAAAATGGTGGATGTCGACCGCGCAGCCATCCTCCTGCAGGTCCAGACACCTGCGAGGAAGGACACGTTAGACGGAGATGCGTCCTCCACGGGAGTAGCTCTCACCTGTGGATGTCTGTCCTACCTGGTCTGGAACGGCTGGACTTTGGGGGATTTTGGTGGTTTATTTGCTTCGACTGCCAGCAGCTGGATGGATCCGTTGTCTGAAGCCACCGCCAAGTAATGCGACCCCTGACAGAAGGTCAGCGTCTTCACGTGACCGCCGATACGAGAGTAAGTCAACACCGACCTGCAGGACCACGGGTCAGACACAGAGCTGTTAGCACGCGGCTAAGGAAGCGACGCGGTCTGACAGACGCGTTGTCTCTGAAGCTGAACTCAGTGAGTCGGTGAGCTGAACGTCACCTGAGCGTCGCCGCAGCAGGTGAGAAGCTTTCAGGAAGTGTTCAGTGTTTGTTGAGTTCACAGATTCACTGATTCTCTGTTCAGTCGGTGGAATCGTCGATCAGCACAAACCGACTGAACTCAAACACGTGGCGGCTCACCTGGTGGTCGTGGTCTTTCCCTCCATCTTCTGGCTGTCCCAGACTTTCACGGTGCCGTCGTTGGACGCCGTCGCAAAGATGGAGTGTTCGTCTGAGACCCGGATTCGGTTCACGGCAGCTTTGTGTTCGTGGAGGTGAGCGACCAGCAGCCCTTTGGGATGCCACCCTGAAACACACATTCAGATAACACAACACGTTCAGACCGTGTGTGTGTGTGTGTGTGTGTGTCAGCTGACGTGTCGTGTGATTGGTTACCGGGTGGCGGCGGTCGGCTCTCCCACTCGGCGCTCTCCATCATCTGTTTGGCCATGCGCTCGGCGCTGCACTGCTCCCTCTTCTGCTGCACCAGCTGCTGAAGCTCCGCCTTGCAGGTGTTGATGCGGCGTTGGTAGGCGGGGCCACTCGCCACCGACTGCAGCACGGGCAACGCCGGGGCCACGGCGCTCTTCCTGATCTGAGTCGGTGGCCCGTCGGTGGCCTGCGGACACATCAGTTCCTCCTTTTACTGATCGGCCAATGATCATTCATCCACCAACTGTCCAATCGTGTCCTTCGAGCCAAGCGACACTCTGATGGACGTCAGCACGCGTTCATCCACCATCAGTTTCCACTTTTACTTGGAAACTTTGGAAAGTTTCCTCTTTATGTTCCAATATTTCCATATTAAACGTTTTCATTGGACTGAAATGATCCGTCGACGCGTTTTTATACGCCATCAAACTCTGTGATGAAGATCTTCATGTGTCAAAACAAAACCCACCAAAAAGAATTTAAAAAGCCGACTAATACAAAACAGATCATGAAGCCATAAAATCCAACATGGCCGACCAACTGGACATTTTTGCGCTCGCACAGCAGAAACCGAAGGTGAGACCAAATCAAAACCACCTGAACACAAACCACTTCCTCAAGCTCGCCTCGAGTATTTGAGGTATTTTCCTTTCACTTGTACTCTAACAGCAAGATTTTTACACACAAACAGACGAGTTTCTAAAATCTGACGTTTTGTTTCGATCGGTCGACTTCTGCTTCAAAATGTGACCATTTGATGTTTTTATCAGTTTCGTTTCATTTCAAACTGAACTTCTCGCCGTTCTGGACTGCTGGTCGAAGTTTGTCTTCATCATCTCGTATTTTACAGGTTAATCTGAAAAAACACACCTGCACCCCTCAGTCACACCTGTACCCTTCAGTCACACCTGCACCCTTCAGTCACACCTGCAGTCTTCAGTCTCACCTGCAGTCCTCAGTCTCACCTGCACTCCTCAGTCACACCTGCACCCCTCAGTCACACCTGCACTCCTCAGTCACATCTGCGCCCCTCAGTCACACCTGCGCTCCTCAGTCACGTCTGCACCCCTCAGTCACACCTGCAGTCTTCAGTCTCACCTGCAGTCATCAGTCACACCTGCACTCCTCAGTCACACCTGCACCCCTTAGTCACACCTGCACTTCTCAGTCACACCTGCGCCCCTCAGTCACACCTGCACTCCTCAGTCACGCCTGCACCCCTCAGTCACACCTGCGCCCCTCAGTCACGCCTGCACTCCTCAGTCACACCTGCACTCCTCAGTCACGCCTGCACTCCTCAGTCACGCCTGCGCCCCTCAGTCACACCTGCGCCCCTCAGTCACGCCTGCACTCCTCAGTCACACCTGCGCCCCTCAGTCACACCTGCGCCCCTCAGTCACGCCTGCACTCCTCAGTCACACCTGCGCCCCTCAGTCACACCTGCACTCCTCAGTCACACCTGCACCCCTAAGTCACACCTGCACTCCTCAGTCACACCTGCGCCCCTCAGTCACGCCTGCACTCCTCAGTCACACCTGCACTCCTCAGTCACACCTGCACCCCTCAGTCACACCTGCGCCCCTCAGTCACGCCTGCACTCCTCAGTCACACCTGCGCCCCTCAGTCACGCCTGCACTCCTCAGTCACACCTGCGCCCCTCAGTCACGCCTGCGCTCCTCAGTCACGCCTGCAGCTCGCAGCATGGCGGGGGCGGCGGTGTTACCGTGGCGGTCTGGGCGGAGGCCGGCTCCTGGGATCCGAACATGCTCTTCCACTCCTCGTTCATGGTGGAGTCCTGCTTCGTGTGCTTCCTCGCTGCAGGTACACAAACAGGACGTCAGACGTTTCTCATTTTCACTAACGAGTCTGTGAACGTTTGGCAAAACATTTCGGAGAAACGGGACACGACCACGAGCTCAGCAGATGCTGTTTCCCACAACTGGGAATAATTACACACTGCAAAAACTGGAGCTGTGGACTCTGAGTGTGGCAGACTGCAGATTATGGCACAGTGTGAGAGACGTCTCTGTTTCCAATAAAACACTCATCAACATTCCTTCATTTAGGAATCGAGTGGGATTATGAACAGATGTCTGCTAATGATAGAAACATGCTGAAGAGGGAATTCCTCCTGTTATTAACACTCATCTGAAGAAAGGCACAACAGACTGGGGTCACTTGGACACTTTTTGCAGCGTGCAGCGCCTCAGTCAGGTACTTGTTCTCAGAGAAAGTGATTAATGTGGGAGATTAGAGGGGGAGTTTCCTGGAGGCTCGGCTGCAGACGGAGCTCATCATTTACGCTGCTGGCGGTGGAACATGTGGAGACGCTCACAGCTGGACACCACAGGACGGACAGGACGGACCGATGTTTACCGGTGCGTTTAGTCTGTCCTGGGACCCCACACTGGGTCTGTTCTGGCCTCATGTCGCGCTAACGAGCCGCCGTGTGTTCACGTCTGCTGCAGCCTCACCGACTCAAAGAAGACGGATCGACCCTGACGGAAAGTTCTGGACTCTGAGTCGAGGTTGATTAAAGCGTCCTCTGTCCTCGTCATGAACTGCAGCTCATGTTGACGAATTCAAACAGCGTTTTGTTTTCTGACCAGCAGGCAGAGTTATTCCTTTAACTCTCCTGATCAGTGATGATGATGATGATGGTAATAACTCATCATCGAGCTGAAGCCTACATTTACAGCTCTGAGCCTTAATGAGACCACACTAAACGTTGATTATGATTCATTAATTGTCGTTTCAGGATTTTTCATTGAACTGAATGAGAAAGTGATGTATATGATCTCAGGTTCAGCTCAGAAGCTGATCGGCTGGTCGTATCGTGTTCGCTCTGAGTTTTGTAGGTAATAAACGTGAAAAATGAAGCGCTGTGTTTGTTTCTTGGTCCTACAGTAAATGTTCAGAATGAAACAGAAAAATCTCTTTGATCAGTTTATTTATGAATGTGTAACTAAGAGGAGCGCTCGGTGACTCCGCTTCTCTGAGGCCAATGTTTGCGTTCCTGAGAGACCCGAGCAGTTTTCTGACTTCCTGTTTCCAGACACGGAGGCTCAGATGCTGATTAGACTTTGCTTTTTTTAACCTTTTGGCTGATTGATGTCGCTCTGACTGAAGCGTTGGAGGCTTTAAACTCTGCGACGGTTTCAGTAAAACCTTCTGAAAAACTGCATCAACTCAGAATTAAGACGAAGCTGATGGAAGCTGAGCTGAAGGTGAGCGTGAATGCTGATTACCTCTCTTGTCCTCGGCCTCGGGCTTGGGTTTAACCAGGTCCACCTGGCGGCCGGTGATGCCGAGCGTGGCCAGGTCGATGACGCCGGTCTGGGCCGCCTCCCCCAGGTGACTCTGCTCGCCCATGTTGGCTTTGGCCTTGTTGGATTTCAGCATGAAGTCTTTGAGCGCCAGCAGCTTGTCCTCCTCCGCCTCGGTCATCCCCTGAACAACAGAGCAGCGCAGACGGGACAGAGTGAACGTGGAGGTCCGGATCAGCCAGCAGTAAGAACGCTTTGTGTGTTTACGCTCATGCAAACATTTTTATTTTATTTGATGCCTGTCAGAGGAAATGAAGTCCGGCTCTGCAGCCATCACGGACCTTCAGTCCAAATCCAAA
Source organism: Chaetodon trifascialis (assembly GCF_039877785.1). Taxonomy (NCBI): domain Eukaryota; kingdom Metazoa; phylum Chordata; class Actinopteri; order Chaetodontiformes; family Chaetodontidae; genus Chaetodon; species Chaetodon trifascialis. The sequence goes on along the minus strand of NC_092062.1, from coordinate 30,224,634 downwards.
CCAGCAGTGAAGGCATCTTAACAGGCTCTGTGGTTTGTATGTCCAAACCTGGTAGATTAATGTCCCCTGGACTGAACAAGAGATGTGAGACATGTCTTCAACTTGATGAAACGTGTTTTTGGAGGCTTGTAGAGGCAGAGCTGACAGCAGAGAGCTGACAGGAAACGAAGGTTGGTGGTCTAACATCAGTCCAGCCGTGTGGATCACGTGATCTCTGGAGATGATCTGCTGCTCTGAAGCTAGGAAACCTGAGGAGCACCCTGAAGAGCATTGTCATAACTTCCTGTTTTCCATCAGTCTGAGTGGTTTTCTTTGATCACGTTAGCAAAGACTGTTGTCAGAGTGAAACAAATGTTTGAGCGCAGGACGGGACGACGCTGCCAGGAAATCAGACGGCAGCGATTTACAGTTCTGTTTGATTTCACAAACTGGAGCAGCTGACGGGAAACAGATGAAGGTCAGACGAGCTGTGTGTGTGTGTGTGTGTGTGTGTGTGTGTGTGTGTGTGTGTGTGTGTGTGTGTGTGTCTCATGATAACAGCGACAGAAATAAAAGCTCCTCCTCAGGGAATCTGATCGACCTTCAAACACAGAGAATCACTCCAACCTCATCTGATTCATGTGTTCAACTTCTGTGCACGACGGAAAAGAAAAACATGAAAACGTAATGATTCACAGAAACGTGGTTTTTCCTCAGAACATTAAGACTAAAACACGCTGTGTGTGTGTGTGTGTGTGTGTGTGTGTGTGTGTGTGTGTGTGTGTGTGTGTGTGTGTGTGTGTGTGTGTGTGTGTGTGTGTGTGTGAGAGATCTGCTCTGTTTGCCACATGGACCTTTTACATAGCGACTGATCTTCGGCCTCTGTGTCGCGTCTGGATCCTGCCTTCACTGTAAAAGCTGCTCAGAGTTTAGAGGAAACGCCTCCGGGGTTCATCAGTCCTCTCTGATGGTCCGCAGACGTCTCCTGAAGGTCCTTTAAGGTTCTTCAGAGACGCCGGACCTTCATCAGAGGAAGACGTCTGTGGGAGTCTGAGTCTGGATTTAACGTCGTGGTCTGGACGCTCTCATCGTACGGCAGTGGGCGCCGGCTCAGCTCAGTTTTCACTTTTCTACAACATAAACTGCAGTATTCTTACTGCGAGTATCTTCACAGACACTGAGACGGAGGTATGACTGAAAACACATCTACAGACACATTTTCAGACTCTCTCTCACACACACACACACACACACACACACACACACACACACACACACACACACAGACTTCCTGTCATCAGTCCTAAAGTTCAGAGCTCAGTGTGAAGCCTCTGTGACTGATTCAGTGGAGATGTGTGTGATCAGTGTTCGTGTTGTTGTTGATGAGCAGAGGACCACACAGAGCGACACGCAGGGCGACATGCAGAGCGACACGCAGAGCGACACGCAGGGCGACACGCAGAGCGACACACAGAGCAACACACAGGGCGACACGCAGAGCGACACGCAGAGCGACACGCAGGGCGACACGCAGGGCGACACGCAGAGCGACACACAGGGCGACACGCAGAGCGACACGCAGAGCGACACGCAGGGCGACACGCAGAGCGACACACAGAGCGACACACAGAGCGACACACAGGGCGTCGCTGCCCCCCCTGGATGAAAGTCTGACTCATTTCAGACTCTCCTGCTTCTCCTGGCTGCTGATTAAAATCACTGAAAACGATTGTTTTCATGCACTGATGATGAACTTTGGAGCAGATTTGCATCTGGCAGCAGATTTCCTGCGATGCTGAACAATCGCTGGCTGTGTTGACCTGAACAGCTGATTTAGTTTGCGAGCAGAGCGCCAGCAGCACGGCGCTCCATCAGTCACTGCACTGATTACAGAAACAAACTTCAAACAAGAGTCCAACGAGGCTCTCTGCACGGCTGACTGATCCTGACCTGAAACGACCTGAAACAACCTGAAAGTGACCTGAGATGACCTGAGATGACCTAAAATGACCTGAAATGACCTGAAAGTGACCTGAGAGCCTCTCGTGTGAATCAAGTGGAGAAAAGTGACACTTCAGTTGAATTCGTCCTTCCTTGACTTAAACTCCACAGTAAGTCATAAATAACCTGAATGAACTTCTGACCTGTGAGAGCAGCTTCTTGAGGAGCTGCGCGATGGCTGGGTCCTCTGGAGTGGGGCATTCTGGGATAGATCCCGCTCGCTTCTTCTGCCGGAGCAGCAGGTGGCGGAAGAGGCTGGCGATGTCTTTGGAGCGCAGGGCGTAGTCGAAGATGGAGCGGCTGACCGGCTCCTTCAGCACGCTCAGCAGGACCAGCTCCTTATCGATCTGAGGAGGAGGAGGAGGAGGGGGAAGGAGGGTGAGGAGGACGAAGGTGCGCCGGAATCTACAGAGCAGAGACGGTCTGAGGACAAAGGAGTGCTGTGAGGAGGACGAGGAGGACGAGGAGGGCTCACCTGGATGATGGGCTGGGTGATGAAGGGGTTGAGGTGGGGCATCAGTTTGCAGTAGACGTCGGCCACGTTAAGGTGCTGCGCAATGACGGTGATGAAGCCCACCGCCCCGTAACGGATCCACAGGTTTGGGTGACACAGGAACGGAGCTACGGCAACACAGAGAGGACAAATTCCACAAAGACTGTCCTCACATGCCTGAAAGCGCATGCTGATAATTTAGTATTAAACACTTCGAGGATAAAACAACAGTCTGTATTCTGAGTGAGTCGGTCCAGGTCCAGGTCCAGGTCCAGGTCCAGGTCTAACTGTCTGAGCCACAGACGAGTCCAAACTCAGCAGAAATGGACATCGTTAACTTTAAATTGTCCAAACAAAGACGTAAATGTGAAGTTAACTTTGTAGATGTGGTACATCTGAAACAATCAGCAGCAGTTTGGAAAATCAATCACTTATTAAAATCGATTATCTTCACGATGAACGACGCCAGCGGCTCCAACATCAACGTTTCCTGTGTTTATCTAAGAGCTGTCAGACAAAGTGTTGCTATGCTACATGCTAACGCTAACAAAAACAGCTTGATTAGCTTAGAGGGATTCTGTCTTGGACATTTTGACCAATGTCGCCCGGCGATCTTACCGATGTCGCTGACGAACTCGTAGATGTGAGGTTTCTGCAGGAGGCCCAGCTGACACATGCAGGTGAGGGCGTTGAGAGCTTTGTAGATGACGAACTCCTCAGTGTCACTCAGACCCTGCTGGAGGAGGGGCTTCAGGATGGAGGAGCTCTGCCAGCCGACGTACGCTGCCACGCCTTCATACGACGACAACGACACAGCAGAGAAGAAGAAACTTCAGCTGTCAGCGTTCGCTCTGTTTGAGCTCTGTTAAAGCTCAGTTTAAGATCTGTTTAAGCTCAGATTAAGCTCAGTTTCTGGTCTCCTCCAGCAGAAGTTTGTCCAGTTTCTGTACCAGACTGCTAACATGATTATTGGGCTTTTCAATATGGAGGTCTGTGGGGATTGACTTGCTTTTGGAGCCAGCTAGTGGCCGTCAGAGGAACTGCAGGGTTTAGTACTTCCACACTCTCACATTTTGTTATTATAAAAAATCATTTCCAGCTGTTTTAATATCAGTGAAGCCATACTTTCATGTCAGACCTGTTGCTTTCGGAGGCAGAGCCTGAACACTGGCCTGTTTCTTACCCACGATGCTGTCGAAGAAAGCCCCTCGCAGGTGCCAGTCGTTCTTGTCGTTGAGGAAGGTGATCATGTGCGACAGCAGCACGTCGTTGGCCTTCTGCCGGCCGAAGAAGACGCAGAGGCGCGTGATGCCGTTCTCCATCAGCGACTGCTTGACGATGTTCTCCGAGTCGCTCAGCAGCGTCACCACCTTCTGCTGCACCATCTCGTGCAGCGCCTGCAGCTCTGAACAGGAAACACGCTTCAGTGTTCGTCACAGATCGACGCTTCGACCCCACGGAGCGCCGCCTCCACACTTTCTCTACCTGAGTCGTAGTTTTCGTTGGGGTGGAGTATCTCCTCGGTGTCCTCGCCGCTCAGGTCCTGTTCTGTGTTCACGTTGTTCTCCTGAACCAGCTCCAGGAAACGCAGCGCGCTCTCCGCCAGATGAGCGATGTTCTCTAAACATCCCCAAACAGAGCAGAGTAAACAACAGGAGTAAACAACGAGACCAACATCTGCGGCCGAGACGGCGTTTCTGCATTAAGGCCTTTCCTTCAGACGTCTGACAAAAACACTGATACCAATAATTTGGGTCAATTTATCTGCTCTTATCTAACACATCACTGACAGGAGCACTCGTTCAAATATCTAATCCGGGTTAATCCAGATTTAAACGTTAAACTTCAGCTTACTTTTCCTTAAACTTCGAACTTTTCAAAGATGTATCTCGTTGATGAAAAAGAGAGCGACGCTTCCTTTAAAGTAAACCTTCGGTTCCTGACCTGCGTACGCCAGCCTGACGATGGTGGCGTCGTCCTGGGCCAGGTGGGCGATGCCCGGCAGGATGTACTCGGGGTAGATGTTGACGTCGTTCCTCGGCACCTCCTTCACCAGAGCCAGCACTTTGGCCAGCGTGCGCACGGCCTGAGCGCGCACGCGAGGCACGGGGTCGTTGCAGAAGTGCAGCAGGTACGGCGTGATGCGGTCGAGCAGGATGTCCACGCCGAGCCGCGGGGCCAGGTGCAGGATGAGCTCCAGCGCCGCCAGCTTGGAGTCGCAGGAGTGCAGTGTCTGCAGGCAGGAAGTGATGACGGACACCAGGACGATGAGGCCCTGCTCCTCCCTGGAGCTCGGCGCGATGTCGCTGCTTTCCGAAGAGGAGGAGGAAGACGAGCCTGGAGGAGAGAGAGTCGGTCTTTTTAAAACACTGAAATAAGGAGCAGCTCCTCTTTGTGGAACCCCCGGATGGCCTCCTCTCACCTCGCAGGTTGTGCAGGATGTTGTCGAGGTCTTTGCGGATGACGAGCACTCGCTCGTCCGCCGACTGGAAGGTCTCTTTGGCGAACTGAGCCATGTACGGCTGCAGGAAGGTGTAGAAGATGTCGGGGAAGGCTTTCCCTCTCTGCTGCTTCAGGTATTCCTCTGCTGTCAGGCGCTTCTCCGGCTCCCTCTGCACCATCTGAGCCACCTGACACACAAAACCACACCCAGAGCAGGTGAGCTCACGTTTTGACAGGTGAGGCAAACGTCATCAAGCTCCATCAAACGTCCCAGTGGGCCAGTCTGCAGGAGCTCACCTAAATGGAACGCAGCCGTTTTTAATGCTACCTGTTCACCTGTGCTTCTCCTGCTGTGACGAGTCAAAATGTCTGCAGGTAAAAACTGCTGCTGAGTCTGAATCAGCGAGTTATTGATAACTGAATACGGATGCGATCAGCTGACAGTTATTGATTACCAGCTCCCAGACGCTGCGGTCCTCGATCTTCATGAGGACGTGCTCCGTCTGGAAGTGTCCTTTGCGATAGGCCAGCAGCTGGGACAGATCGAAGAGAGGGACGCCCTCCGTGAAGAGCTCTGCGATGACACAGCCTGAAAACACACACACACACACACACACACACACACACACACACACACACACACACACACACACACACACACACACACACACTTTCACCTCTTCTGCCTTTAAACAGCAGCACAAACACATTAACAGCTCAGGTTTCACATGGATCACAGCGAACAGCGTGTGAGTTTACGGACGCTGAGCCTGAGATAGAAACATGAAACGTATGGAACATATGAAATAATGGATAAATGAAATTAGTCCACTTTAAAAAGTTCATCAAAGCAACATATTCAACATATTAAAGTCACATCCTGGAGATTCAGATGTTGACGTGGAGGCTGATTCTGTAAGCTTACAAGTGAAAACTGATTATTTTACTTTAATCAACCACGTTCAGTTTGGTCTGAAGCTGTTTTTGGTAAAGACTGAAATAGTTTGTGTTTTCTGATGTTCTGAAGCGTTTTGTTGTATTTCAGCTGATCATGAGCACAGTCACAAGACCAACCCTCGGCCAGTCAGAAGAAAGCTGTGAGACATCATCTAAAATTGGCCGGACGCTTTGGAAAATACTGAACTCTGTTTTGACTCGTTTTCGCGGTTTCGTCTTCTTCAGGTGTGTGTCTGATGTCCTCGTGTGTGTCTACCTGCAGAGAAGATGTCCATGGCCTGCTTCAGCTCCCCCCGGCTCCTCTGGTTGTTGTTGGTCAGGTCCACCAGCGGCGTGTTCTGGTCGCTCTCGGTGGTGAACATGCTCCCGTCCACGAACCTCTCGGGCGCGATGTAGCACGTCCTCCGCCTGGACGTGTCGAAGAAGTAGTTGAAGTCGGCGGGGTTGTCCTCCGGCAGGTACGTGGGCTTGAAGCTGGCGAAGTCGGTGAGCAGCACCCAGTTCCAGCTGGTCACCATCACGTTCTCCGTCTTGATGTCGCCGTGGCGGACGCCGGCTTTGTGCGCCTGGTCGACGGCGTTAAGGATCTGAAACGCCAGCCACCTCTTCTCCACGTTGTTGAGGAAGGGCCGGGTGCTGATGCGGTCGTACAGGTTGTCCCTGACGTACTGACGGAACAAGATGGCGGCTTTCTCCGTCAGGGACGTCTTCTGGAAGGGCAGGCAGTTCTGGCAGGAGTGCAGTCTGATCTTCAGCTCCTCCAGCTCCTGCTTGTAGCTGGTCAGAGGCAGCGAAGGGTCCTGGATGGCGAACACTTTGACCACCACCAGGCCCTCGCGGTGTTTGGCCCGGGCCACCTTGAAGAAGCGGGTGCTGCCCAGGCTCTTATCGTACTCATGGTCGTGGATGTCTGAGAAGTAGCTGTCCACGGACAGGATCTGCGAGGGGGCGATCCCCGCCAGCTGATTACCCATCACGCCTCAGCACGAGTCTGCGGAGAAGTCACAATAAAAATCACTGGAAGAGGAAATCAATGCTGAGCAGAGTTAAGTTCAAGTGATTGCTGGTGCCAGCACGGCTCAGGCTGCTCACGCGACCCCTGCTTTAATTGGAAGTTAAACTCGTTTATGGATAAGAAGCAGGTTTGGCCTCCGTCTGCTTCACAGCTTTAAATTATAATAATAATTTTTCTGACATGTCCGTGCCTTTAATGTGGCCAAACATCTAGATGTGGAGCACATCTGGATGTGTAACCAAAGCAGTCACATGACCGAGCGACAGCAGCAGCAGCAGCACTCTGACAGCGCTAGTTTAGCATGCTAGCTAACCGTTATTAGCTCCCAGAAACACGACAAACACTCACAGCAGACACCCCCGCGTTACAACGGTTAACCTGCGTGTGTGTGTTTGCTGTTACCGGTCGTTAACGTGGCTTCTTCCTCTGCTGACAGGTCCGCTGGTGTTGTTGTTGTTGTTGTTGTTGATGATGGTGTATTTGCTTTAGCAGGCTAGCGAGCAGTCGACGTCCCTCCGCTTAAAGAGATGCTGCTAACGGTTACGAGCTTCAGCCTGAGCGCAGAGTAGCCGCCTTCATGTCGTCTCTCGGTGTGTTGGCTACGACAGCCGTCCAGATATCATTCCGTTCTGCCGCCGGTGAGACGCCCCGCGGCCAAAAACAAACCGTAAACGTGCATAAAAACCACACGTAGCAGCCTGAATCACACAGTTAGCTCGTTAGCCGTTTCCAGCTGTTGTTATGAATCCGGGTCACACTGATGACTCGTGAGCGCCCCTGCTGGCCATCTTGTATTAAACCAAAGATCGTCTATTTGGAAGGAAACCACTCAGTCGGTTAGAAAAAATAATCCGTGTCCGTGTTACTTCATTAACGCCACAGACGGCACCTGAAAGAAGCACGAGAACAGTTTCTCTCCACAGAACATCGATCTGTTAGTTATTTAAAACACAGAGTTTCATATGTGCTGTTGAAGAAAGACTGTCACACGTGAATGTGTTATATTTTAATATTCCTTCAGCCTACAGAGGCACAGAGCACCTGGTCCACCTGAAGAGCCACAGCATCAAAGAGGACCCTCTATCTTTGACAGACATATTCAACTGGAAACTGTAAAGAAAAACAAACAAAAAAACCCCCAAAAAACTAAATTAACAATATTTTAGGAGAACATGTATAACATGCATGCAATAACAAATAAAATCTAAAAGAGATTCTAAAAATAAAAAAACATTGAAATCCATTAAAAACTCTATTTATCTTATACCTGAAATAATTAAGTATGATGATATCCTACAGAAATCTTTAATTACTGATACACGTTATGGTCAAGTGATTCGTTTTTTATAAAGAGTTTGATTGAAAAGTGCTAATTAAATGAAAGAATTTGTCTAATAATTTATCAATTAAATGTTCTATTGATTAATAGGCGCCCTGCGACCGGCTGGCGACCGGTCCAGGATGTACCCCGCCTCCCGCCCGTTGACAGCCGAGATAGGCTCCGGCCCCCCCGCGACCCCGAAAGGGATAAGCGGCATAGAAAATGGATGGATGGATGGATGGATGATTAATAGGCGCTGAAAAATCAATATCAGTCTTGCTAACTGCTGACCGGACGCCGTCACATTTTCATCACAGGGTAAGTCATCATACGTTCAAGACACGATCTATGTTCGGAGAAGAAGGAAGTTTCTGGCACCAACAACACGCGAGAGCCGCCGTTCGTCTGTTAAGTTAACCAAAACAAAACAGGAAGTCAGACGATATAACATGCAAATAAAAACGTAGAACTTGTCATTTAAAACGTGATCGCTTGATCCTTCAGTATAGCTATATTTATGAATGCAAATGAATTTATTCATTGCAGAGATTTTTTCAGCTCTGAGTTTATTGATCTGACATTTGAATATTTGATTTTGTATATATTTTTTCATTGTTAGAAAATTATTTGTTTTAGACCAACAAAATAGACGAATAAAGGAATCAGTATTTCTCTACCACAAACTGATTTATGTTGGGGTTAAAACAGCACAGACATCACAGAGAAAACGTTCTGAGACAGATTCTGAATTAAATTTTTGGTTGAGTTTCGTACGCAGTCATGGTTTACAGCTGTAACTGCTCCATTTATCTTGCAGAAGATGTAGCTGATTAGACGGTGTGAGCCCGGACTGTGGATTATAGCTGCATCTCCTGCCTGACATCCACCATGACTGCTACTACTATCAGTCACATTTCTTTTATTATTGCATCCATAGTGCTGTATTATGTATTATAATATATAGTATAGTATCTTTATATATACAGAATCAGAAATACTTTATTGATCCCAGAGGGAAAATGTTTAAACAAAATGGCAAAAATAGATAATAAAAAGTATATTCAGGAAAGGTGTATGTGCTTTGTTTTTTGAACAACAGTATACTGATATTGTACAGGCTTGTTATTATAAATATATACTGTAATAGTTTAGAATGTACAGAATATGCATCGTGATACAAAAATAAGTTTCATAACAGTGTAAAAAATAAATAAATAAATGTATGACAGTGGATATTACACAAGTGGAGTAATTACACTGTTGGTTATTGCACATGATTATTGTATATTGTATGTATTATATGTATATGTAAGTCAGCAGTGAACTGCAGTATAAATATGAGCGATGTGACAGTCCAAGGGCCATTCAGAGGGAGGAGCTGTGCAGTTTGATGGCCACAGGCAGGAGTGATTTCCTGCTATATATTCTACATACAGTTAAGAGAGTCAAGAGTCTATTATTAAACCTGTCACTGTTACTGTGGTCTGTCTGTCTGTCTGTCTGTCTGTCTGTCTGTCTGTCTGTCTGTCTGTCTGTCTGTCCGTCCGTCCGTCTGTCCGTCTGTCTGTCTGTCTGTCTGTCTGTCCGTCCGTCTGTCTGTCTGTCTGTCCCCCTGTCTGTCCGTCTGTCTGTCTGTCTGTCTGTCCGTCCGTCTGTCTGTCTGTCTGTCTGTCTGTCTGTCTGTCTGTCCGTCTGTCTGTCCGTCTGTCTGTCTCTCTGTCTGTCTGTCCCTCTGTCCCTCTGTCTGTCTGCCTATTAAAAGGAAGCTTTTTCCAGCTGTCGGCAGATGTTTGCTCATGAGGGACTTGCTGGGTCTCTGTAGATAAAGACTTTGGTCTGTACCAGCTCGGTATGGAAAGTGTCCTCAGACAACATTTGTTGTGATTTGGCTCTATATAAATAAAATTGAATTGAATGACTACTACTACTAGTGTATTCTGTCTGGTCTGGTGTATTTGTGTACTCTGAGGTTGTTCGGAAGGTGGAAACAATTTTCCTTGCAGAGGGACAAATAAATCTGAATCTAATCTAATCAAATCTACTACTACTACCACTGATAATAATAATAATAATAATAACAATAAGAAGAAGAAGAAGAAGAAGATGGAGGCGGAAACAAAATTTCCGGCCCTCCCCGAGTACGCCCATCTTATTTTGACAGGGTATCCGGAAGTGCAGTGCTCATTGCCTTCAGTGAACCTGACGCGGTGGACTGTGTTCTGTCAGAGAAAAACGCTCAGCGGTGGGATTTCACGGAAGATGCTGAAGAAACGGGAGCTATTGGTAAGTTTAACAATTACTGACTTTTCCCTGAGAATGGCGACTCGTTAAACGACGGTATCCACCTCAGTGTTCGCGAAACAATCGCTCGTTAAACACCGAAGCCTCTGGAGCGAGACAACCCGCCGCGGCGCGAAGCTAACCAGCAGGTTTGTTGGCTTAGTTTACCTCCCGGAGCGGAGCTCTGCGATCCGCCGTTAGCCTGCTGCTGTCACCGGGGGACGCTAACGTTAGCTCGCGAATCCGTGACTGACATTGGTGTTTGTTGACACGGTGTCTGACGCGTCGTGGACGGGGGCGTTTGTTGTTGCTGAATGAGTGGAGAGCTTCAGTTTCTGTCTCTCCGCTGCTCGTCCTTGTTGTGTCGTATCGACCCGCAGAGCTAGCCGGCGGCGTTAGCTAGCAAGCTAACTGTGGCTAACATGAGCGTAAACGACCTGTGTGTGTGTGTGTGTGTGTGTGTGTGTGTGTGTGTGTGTGTGATGTCTGATGCTGCAGGTTTGACCTGATGTGTAGGTTTTATTTGATCAGTGGGATTCTCACACTAACAATAGTCAATAAGTTTGGTATTAAGCTAAAATCAGCTCAGCTGACTCTGATTGGCTCATTGTTTCCTGTGTGTGTCTAAGATGACATGTGACAGAGTTAAAGATGCTGCTCTTTATTGACATGCTCTTGCATCGTGTTTTAGTCCTCTAGGTGGCTTTGAGCCTCTGGAAAAAGCCTTTTCTGGCTGAGATGGAGGAAACGCTGTCAGTTTGAATGGCAGCCTAATAAAAGTAAATTAAAAAGAAGCTGCAGTCCAGCAGACTGAGGCCAGAGTTTTCTGTTTACACGCACGATGAGCAGAAAACATCAGCAGTGTCAGTGTGACAGTCTGATAAAGCACACTACAGTTTGAACAGCTGAGCAGAAATGACTCACAGCTGCATGTTCGTACATCAGAGGTGAGCGAGAGACTCAGCGCTCGTCTCTGAACGCAGAAAAAGACTGAAGATGGTTGATAAATGTCACTGTCGGCTAAGCTGCGATGCTGCTGCGTAAAACAGAAATAAACCAGAGTGTGATCAGCTGATCTGATCCACAAACTGACCTGAGAACAGCTCAGAGTCAATATGTTTAATGTTCTTCCTCATCACCTTCATCAATATCTGTAAATGTCCACTGATTGTGAATCTGATGCAGCGACACGTTTCACAGCTCCAGAAACACCTGTTTGGATCATTCCACAGGTAAACAGGTGAGAGCATCATGATTGGTATGTGAGGCTCAGTCGTTCGTAGAGGATGGAGCGAGTTCATCACTTTGTGAACACATGAAGGATGAAGGATGAACACATGAGTGTCCACTCCTGCGTTAGCGGTGTCGTCTTTGACGTCGTGCTGCTGAAGTCAGAGGACTGAAACAGAAACACGTCGCTGTTTGTTTGAGCTGAACGTGCATCAAGTAAACGTCCTGATTTACATTTCAACCAACGTGAGGACGTCTTCTGTCCTCCTGCGTCATCGGTCCCGATGTTCCCGCGGAGAAAAGACGACCCGCTTCCTGTTGTATGAAGCGGCGTTTTTACATCAGGAGGACACTTTCCCTTCTCGTCTCAGGCCGACCGACCCCCCAGCTGTGGCCGGCCGGCGGTCGTAGTGAAGACTCAGCTCCTCTTCCTCAGTCCGTTGGCTTCATCGATGGGAGAAGTTTGAAGTTTGCGTGTGAAGAAAACCTCCGTCGCTGCTTTCGGCCTCAGACTAAGCGTCCATCTCGTCACTGATCAATCTGCCTGGTCGATGCTGTGATCGTCGAGGTGAACCTGCTCCTGTAAGCTCAGGCTGACGTCATCACGTTTCCCTGTTCAGCTGGATGAAATGTTCCAAAACGTGTCAGGTGACATTGTTTGTCGTGAACCGATGAGTCAGTCGCTGACAGCTAATCCACTGACATTTATCATCAATGGATTTATGTGTTGTTTGATTTAAAATGTGATGATTTCAGCTGCTGAAATGTGAACTTTCTCTTTTTACACCAGCCTGAACGTTTGCTCTGTGAAGTGACTCTCAGACATTTAGTGCTCGAAACGGACATTTTCTATTATTCTGACGTCTTAAATACCAAATGATGCACAGCTTTATTGAATAAGTGAAGAAAACAGCGCTCATCATCAGCATGGAGGTGAGAGCGTGAACAGAGGGCTGACAGCCGAGTGTCATGAGCCGCGTCGTCACTGGTGACCGTGGAAACCGTCCAGGTGGTCGTAACGGTTTTACCTGACAGACTGAGCTGGAGAGTGCGCAGAGTTCAGGAGGAAGCAGGAAGCTGCAGCTGTGACTGGTTGCCTTGCTAACACGTTGTTTATTTGTGATGCGTGGGACACAAAGACACCAATCAGCAGCTCATGCTGAATAATGAGAGCAGATCCAGGATCTGAGGCGGCGCTCAGCTGATGAGTCACGTGGAAAACGGTGTCGTTGGATCGTGAGACGAGCGCCGGGCAGAGCGAGGTGTGTTTGCTCATGATGTGTACCTGCCAAAGAGAGGGGGAGGAGGGTGAGGATGGGTGTGTGTGAAGGTGCTGGAGGTAAACACACTCTGCCCCCCTCCTCCTCCTCCTCCTCCTCCTCCTCCTCCTCCTCCTCGTCCTCACACTGACCTGTGTGTGGAGGGCAGCATCCTGTCTTCACTCTCTGCTGCTTCCACCAAACTCTGCTCGCCTCTGTCCGGGCGCTCTGACAAATGGCCTCCACGGCGGCCTGTTGGCGTGTGTGGCAGCGTTTCATGTGTGGAAACATCCACCCTGCAGTCCTCCTGGACCCCCCCACCCCCCCCCCCCCCCCCCCCGAACCTCACTCTGACAGACAGACAGCTCTGTGGACGTTACTCTGCAGCACGTGACGATTGATTGATCATTTGAGTGATTCATAAGACAAAAAGGCCAAACGCTGCGTTGTCTCTGTCTCTGTGGACATGCTGCATACCTGTCCCTCAGGTATGTGCAGGACGTGCTGGTCAGGACGAGAGCCGGCTGAGCCAATCAGGATGTTTGTAGGTGGTTAAGAAACATCGACGTCGTCGTGGTGTCAAACTCACGACACAAACATGCTTTTCAAGTCTTTCTTTGGCGTCTTTGGCGGTTACCGCATGGCTTCAGGTGCATTACCACACCTGTGGAGGACACGCCCTGATCTGCGTTATGTACTCGTACTTCCACTGGTATTCTTAAGTGATACTACAACTGCTGCTACTCACTTCCTTCTTTTAACAGTTTCTCTGCCCGTCAGAGAGTAAAACTCCAGACAAAAAGTTTAACGTGTGCATGTTTCTGTCAGGACGTGAGACGTGCTCAGATCGTAGAGGACGCCTCTGGGACGCTCAGAGGTCATTTCTACCTTTCCTCCTCAGCACGGTTGTCCTCTGCGTGCTGTGTGGTATTCTGGCCTCCTTCGCCTCGCCGTAGCTTCCCGCTGTGGCCCTGATTGAATTAGAGGAGCGAGGCGGCGATCGACCTCACGGCCGTTTGGTCCGGAGCTGATCTGATATTCATGTCGGAGCTGCTAGTAAACGATCCATTCACGTCCGTCCCGCTGTAGCTGCGGGCGTCCGAGGCGGTCGGTGGGAAGTGAAATGGACACCGGCCGATAGCCGAGCACACATTTAACAGCCATTGTGGCAGGAGGCCAACCATCATCCTGAGTCTAACTTCATTCTGATAATCTCTTCGGCCGGGAAAGGCTGAAACTGGAGCTGTTCAGCACTTCAGGCCTGTGACGCTCGCAGAGCAGCAGAGGAGCCCTGAACATCTGATCTGTGCTGCTACGACCTCAGTCAGCCTGTGAAAGTCCACTTCAGACCAGCTCATTTCGAGAAAAATTTCACAACATTTTACAGGATGCTTTACTGAAGATCACTCATTTCCTAAAATAACCACACTGAAAATCAGTCATTGACGACAGCGACTGTATAAAATCCTTTTAGGTGTCGCTCTGAGCTACCTTAGCTTAGCTTGGAGCTAGCTTAGCTAACATTAGCTTCACCTCCTGGCAGGTGAAGCAGCTTCAGTCGTTGAATTCAGGTCTTTAAACATGTTAAGATGAGTGTTTGACTCAAGTCACAGTTTTGATAGGAGGACATTTATCTGTAGGTTTTGGACGGTCAGGTTTGTTCCATTCGTGTCTCTGAAGTGTCTTCCCTCAGCTTCACGGAGAATATTCGCCAAGCTTGTGTTTGACAGACGATGCGTCGAGCTGCACGGAGCAGATCGAGCCCGCAGGAAGTCAGACGCAGGAACAGTGTAGAGAATCCAGTAACTTTTCAAAATAAAACAACAATAAACACAATTAAAAGAGACAGAAGAAGAAACCATTTAACTAACTGTCCAACTTAGCAACAATAGAAGCACAGAGATCAAGGAAAAATGACCAAATCAGTGAAAAACTGAGCGACTGAACGACATCAGGCAGACAAAACGCGCTCAGTGGAGTCTGAAGACGCGAGCAACAACAAGAAACCTGGAAGACGTCACTTTGAGTTCTGGGAAATTGGACAACTTTCACGATCTTACGGCGTTTAACAGAGAAAATAATCAAAGGTGTCGATCGCCGCCACAAGTCGGCTCTTTTGTGTAGGATTTCAGGAAAACGTCTTGTCGTTGTAGCCAAAGCTCAGAGTCTCACCTGAAGACGTGAATTGACTGTTGCACGAACACGACTCCTCTGCAGAGCCTGGCAACAACATCCAAGCTTTAAAGTCATGGTTGGTGGGTTGTTGGCCGTTCAGACCCTGATGCTGAAGCACTTCCTGTGTGCTCACCTGTTCGCCTCGTGCTGCATGAGGGTCGAGGTGAGCGCAGCACTCGAGGACGGATGAGCGTCCCTGCAGGGAGCTGGCACTCGGCCCATTAATAGAGTTTGACTGGGATCTAATTGGAGCTGCTGGGACATGATGATAAAGGCTGCAGGCTGTAATGAGGACAGGATGGAGGCAGTTTGAGCGGCGTGCTCCTGAGACTTTCCATCGTTTTCTATTTCTGTGTGTTTGTTTGTGTCTGTTTTGCATGAAGTCAAATGAGGCTGGACTGTAGGGACAGGCAGAGACACCACCGTCAGCCACCTGTAGACACCTGCTGAGTGTCCCCACGTTTATTCTCGTCAGTCAAGTCCTGGCGGTCGCGTTAGCTTCACCGTCTTTATTCGTTCAAACATTTGAACATCTGTTTCTGCACACGTCTCAGGTCGTCATGGAGAGGACACCTGCAGAGACACCTTCTGTTAAAAAGTAAGACCCCACCAGACTCCATTCACAGAAACAGACTTCACCATCGTAAGCTCACCTCATTCACAAACAGTCCCGCAGGCGTCGCTCGCTCTGGACTGGTTAAAGTCAACTGTTCAGCTCACCTGTGGTGCTGCGGCTGCTGTGACTGGATGTGTGAACAATGTGATTAAATATCCAGATGTAAAATGCTCGTTCAGGCCCACCATGAGGCTCACAGGTGTAGTGTTGAGTGGAACGTCTCACGTCTCATGTTCCCTCAGGGTGAATGTAAGGGCTGTGGTGACGCTCTGACTGTTCTGCAGAAATAATGCCGCTCCCATCAGCCTCAGCCAGACTCACTGTCAGATGTTAGCGTGCTAACATGCTAACGTCACCACTTAGTGTTGTCTTTATGAGCGTGTTAGCATGCTGATGTTAGCATTTAGCTGCTCAAAGCACTGCAGGGCCTCACGGATGAATGCGCATCTGTGTTTGGAACATTTGTTGAAGTGATGGTGAATTTGACCCCTGCATGAGGTCGTCAGTGTGTAATCTGACAGTAAGGCACTCATTGGTTGAGCTGCTCACAGACAGCTGTCCTTTGAGTCCTTTAATGTGTGCACAGTTGGACTTAATGTCTCTAAAATGTTTTGTGTCGTTTCACTTTTTCTGAGTCTGACAAAGTTTTTGAGCAGATTCTATTAATTTTCAGGACTTTGGAGCGACAGATTGTGAGATTACAGCCGTTCAAAGGGCCACGAGATAAATGTGCTTGATGATTAACAGGAAGGACAAAAGGAAAAGGCTGTTTCTGCTGCGTCTCCTTCGCAGAAACAGGCTAACTGTGCAGGGAGCAGTCAGTAAATAATGGTGTGTGTGTTGGTGGAGGCTGCCGTTCGTCAGCACATATGACTGAACGTTTTCTCTCCAGCCTCTGGGCGAGTCAAGAAGTCCTGTGTCATCACATCTGGACACCGCTGAGGCGTTCAGATGTCCTCCATGCGTCTCATGTTTCTGTCTTCTTTCCATGGTCGTGCCGGCGTCACGCTCGACTGCTCAGACCAGCTGTTTGCATCGTTAGCGACGCTCTGCTCGCTCTCAAGGACGCTCGCTCTGAAGTGTAATCGGTGCAAACACGAGGTGATCCGCTGTGCGATCGAGCTGTTTGCCGTTCACGTCGCCTTTACTTTGCACACCTCGCAAACGGCTTTACGGCGTGATTAGATACCACAGAGGAAACGTACAGTCAGTTCATCCAGTCAACAGGTCAGGTCACATGAGCCCTTCATACGACTGTCTGCAGCAGACTGACTCAATCAGTCAGCATTGATTCATCTGGTAATTACTGATTAACAGCGTCAAGTTTCAGCATTCATCCAGACATTTGCCTCGTTTATTGACGGTGTGTCCTTCTGCTTGTTCTTCTTGAAGGTTAATTTTATGTAATCAGAGCGTTTTAATCGTTGTGACGTGAGCAGAAGTGGTCTTTAGTCCTGCCTCTGCATCTAATCTGTCTGCAGGATCTGCAGTAGTCTAGAAATCTGTGAGATTACATGTGATCAAGTTACACCCCATGCATAGTCTTGAAGTTACAGCTACAGTTTTCTGTGTAATCTGTTAATCTGAAATCGTCTTCACCTGGATGATTCCCTTTGACCAGAAGTGGAAAACCCAAAGATGTTGAGTGTAAGATGACAAAAGAGAAAGAAAAACCAGTCGTCACAGACAAGCAGGGATGTTTGCTGCTTGCACTTTAAATCTGTGAGATTAGATTATTAGATGATCTGTCGATGGACATATTCGCTCAGTCTCGTGCAGGACTGAACACCTTTGTTCTCAGGTGAGAAATCAGAAGTGATAACCAACCCACAAATATTTTCTGTCCTCTGGAGACGTGACAATGTCTCCACAGGTGGAATTTGCTCTCAGCCTGCGACTGCAGCTGTCCTCCCGTCCTAAAGAGGGCGAACCAGGAGTGTTGAGCCATCGGCTGGGACGTTCACTTAGATCCTCCTTTAAGCTCCAGTCAGTCCTAATCACAGACAATCCTCTCAGCCTCTCACCTCATGCACAGGGCCTGACCGTCCACGAGGAAGCCCTTCAGCCGAGGACGGACGTTTGCTCAAAAGGACAGAGGCAGCAGAGGACGTGGAGGCTGCTGTTATTCACATGTGCTTAATGCCACGTTCACAGGACGTCTGCACAGAGACGAGCAGGTCCTGGATGTCCACCTGTGTTTAGCTAATGCTAACTGAGCCTCGGCTAACTCTCACTGTCAGTGGCTGACTTACTGGCTTTGTGGTGGACCTGAAGACAGCTGAATGGACAGAAGAGACCACATGAGACATGATTTTATCCCCGACCAGAAGTTGCTGTTCATCAGAGTGAAAAATGCAAGAAATTGACTGAAAAACACCAGAAAAACGTCTCGTTAACCAGTCGGGAGGAGCTGAGTGGGCTAATGGTGAAAGTGGTCTGTGGTGATGGATTAAAGTACTGCTGACGTCACCGTGAGACAGTTTTCAGGACATTTTCAGATTTTTCACAGTAAAGTATCCAAACTGTTTTTCTTCTTGGCTCAAGGTGTTTCAGAGTATCCAGAGACCTTAAACTGACGTGCAGCTCTAATCAGAACTGATAGGAAAGAAAGATAAAACCATGAAAAGACGACAGGCTGTAAAAATGTGAATGTCTAAAAACAGCCCGTTTACTGTCTGTCGTGTGTCTGTCTGATGTCTTTGGCTCTCAGCTGGTCTTCAGTCCGTCCATGATGTTTGTTACCTGCTCTACCTCACCTGTCTGCGTTTGCAGCCTCTGCTTCTGCTGCACTTTGCTGTTCTGTCTGTCTGGGTCTTCATCGGTTGTGGTTGATGGTCGCTCGTCTGTCATCGCGCTCACGCTGAACCTTTCCTCTGCTGAGTTCGCACTCGGCTGATTCACTGTGTTCATTGGTCACTTCGGCTGCTGGGCGGGAGCTCACCGTAACCTCAGTCCAGCTGGTCAGTTTTGGACTGTCGGGCAAACCGCTGAGCGTTTGGTCTGAGCTTTCTCTTCTTCTGCAGGAACATTGAAAGTAGATGAGAAATACCTGTAAGTCATCACCGCTGTGGCTGCAGACAGGAATACAGAGTTATTAATACTCCGCTCAGCAGACACAGCTTCAGGTTAAAGGGCGTCTCAGTGGTGAGGGAGCCGATCAAACTGGCGACCGTCCGATCTTTTTGTGTTTCAGTGTGAAATACTTCGCTGGGGGCTCCGTCCTGGGGGGTGGGTTTATCCGTGGACTGTGGAAAAGTAACACAAAGAGTAATGGCAGCTAACGGATGCTGCTTTAATTTACAGAGATCGTCCCGTGTGCTGTCGTATGGATTTCCTGTTGAAGCAGGAAGTTGATCTCAGTCATGTAACGGCGAGGAGTCTGGCTGGCTGGGCCACATGGCTGAAAACTCTATTGTGATATAAGTGTTTTATATTGGTCGATATCAATAATTATTGATATTTTTTATGACCTAAATAAAATAAGGACAAGGAGAAAAATACTGACCGTCAGCTGACTGAGTTTTGAATGATGTTTGCTTCTGAAGGATCTTTTCCTGAGAAGACGACTTCCAGGAAGCACGATCCCTCTGGCTTTTACCAGACGTGAGGAATTTGTTGAGCTGGAGTCGAGGTTTGCTCGTCTTTGGGCGTCTCTGAGCTCTGCGAGCTGCTGCTGCTGCTGCTGCTGCTGCCGTGTGACAGCGGTGGTTGGACTTGCAGGCTTTCCTCCAGTGGGACTATTTTTGCAGAAAAAGGCAGCGATCAGTCAGATTTCAGCACTTGCCGAGGATGCTGGGATTTGTTGAATTACAGTCATTCCTGAAATGATGGAGGTTTTTTTCGTAATTACATCCTGAACTACAACACAAATCACACACAGAGAGCACTTCTTTAACTGTGGAGCGAACTTGATGAAGTGAACTCACTGTAAACCTTCAGCTCGGCTTCAGCTCGTCACGCTGATGATGAAGGAGCTGACGGCGACGGATGGAAGTTTCTCCTCCTTCGTCGTGAGGAAGTGAGACGGGGCTTTGTTCTGTTTTTAAGCCCTGTGGGCTTTTTTAACCGTCCTTTTGTTGCCTGCTGTCTTTAAACGCTGCCAGCATGCCGTCAGCCTCCTCTGCCTCCCTCTTCCTCTCTCGGCTTGAAGTCTTTGGTCCTCTCCTGCCTGGAAGGAGGAAGTCGTCATCGTGCATGACAACGAGCGTCTGATGGTGGAAGCGTTAGCGGTGTCCAGCTGTTTGAAGCAGGCTGATAGAAGTTGTTCAGATGAAGATTATTCAAAGCTTTTTGCTCGTTTAACAGACGTGTTTGGTAACGACCAGAACTGAAAACACCAACTTCACCAACAGAGCTGCGACTGCACACCAGGACTGTCCTGATCCCCATCTGATCTGAGTCCTGTGATATTGAACATCTGCTGTCAGACACACTGAAATACAGCAGCGGACAAGCTGCCTGATCCAAACACTGAAGGATCCTGATTGAAAGCTGACGTGATGTGATCAGCTGGTCAAAAGACGTCTCTCTGTCCAAACTCTTGGTCGTACGGTGGTGTCACCTTCTGCTTCTCTGACCTCACAGACAGTCGATCTTTGGCAGATGCCATCAACTTTCTTGTGGAATTAACATAAATTAGGACAGCTGAGGCGATCTGCCACGGCCGCCGTTTGTCTTTCTGACCTCTGAAAGTGACGTTCAGCGGCGGCTAAACATGAGAAGCTGCTTCCTGAAAGCTGAGCTTCAGCTCTGAGAGGTCAAATCAGAGACGCCTGCTGCCTCCCAGTTTCCACGTCAGGTTCTCCTTCATCTCTGAGAGTAATTCCAGACAAACTGACTCAGGAACAGTTTGATCATGGATGGTCAGCGATGCTAGCAGCATGAGTCTGTGGAGGACAGCGTTGGTCTGTTCAGGCCGTCGGTCGGTCCGCTGCATTGATCCACACTGAAGTATCTTCTGTGTGACGGATTACCATGAAGTTTTGCAGGCGGTCATGACCCCTGCAGGATGAACCCCGTCGACTAAGCAATAAATGAGCTTCCTGTGTGGCGCCGCCATGAGGTTCACATTTGTAGTTTGAGTGAAATGTCTCATCAGCTATTGGTTGAACTGGATTAAAATTCTTGGCATTCATGTTCAGGGTGGCTTGTAATGAGTTTGTTGATCGTTTGATCCTTTTGCTTTGGTTTGTGACCCAACGCCAGCAGGACTGACGAGCTTCCCATCAGCCTCAGCTGTGCTTTGTGTTCAGTGCTAATTAACAAACGTTAGCGTCAGCATGCTAAACTAACGGTGAACACGACAAGCGTTATATCTGCTGAACATCAGCATGCTAGCATTGTTACTGTGAACACGTTAGCATACTAACGCTAACGTTTAGCTCGAAGCACGGCCGGGTCTCAGCTCCACAGAGCCGCTGAAGTCTAGGCTTGAGCAGTTTGACATTTGAGTCTCCTGAAAAAAAGATGCTGCATGTCAAAAAAACTTCACTGTGATATAAAATTCCAGCGAACATTAGGAAGAAGTTCACGTGTAGAGCCTGCTGCTGCTGTAGAAGGAAAGTGTGGATCATCGCTCAGAGTTCAGTGAATGTTGCTGGAGACAAACTGGTCCCGTGTGCTGGATCCCAGTGAAGACGCGTCTCTTCCTGTGTCCTGTTCAACGTTTTTCTCTCTGTGTTTGTGCTGCAGCTTTCCGAGAGACAACCCTCCAGTGATGATGAGACCATGGTCCCGGTACTAACCTCCAGAAAAGCCAGCGAACTCCCCGTCAACGAAGTAGTGTGTATCCTGCAGGTACGTGTCGTCAGACCAGGCTGCAGAGCTGCATCCTGACACAGAGCAGCGGACCTTCAGGCCTTCAGTCTGCAGGTCTGACCGACTGCTCAGAGCCTCGCTGAGCATCAGCGGTGTTGTGTTGACATGATGATGATGATGATTATGACAGTCGCACCAAAGCGAGGATTCGATTTCAAAACAAAAGCAGCTGTTGAAAGGTTTGCTTTTGCACATGAAGGATTTAGTTGGATGATTACAGTGAACACATTTAAAGGTGTGCCTTTCACTTTGTTTCTTATAATAATATCAGAAAATATCAACACCTGGTTGCAAAGAAAGCTCTAGACTGATGCGTTTAGCAGCCTGCTAACAGCGGGATGTTGGACAGCCGGCCGCTGGTTCGGTGGAGGATGCTCAGTGAATCTGTTGACACCTGCAGGCACGACCGGATGTTTTCCTCTCAGAAACGTACAGTTTGTGTCTTGCTGTGAAATAACGCAGCCGTTGTTCTGTGCTGTGTGGCTGCCGACAGGCCGACCTGCAGCTGGGTTTGACCCAGGAGGAGGTGAGCAGGAGGCGAGCCTACCACGGCTGGAACGAGTTCGACATCAGCGAGGAGGAGCCGCTATGGAAGAAGTACATCTCACAGGTAACGAATCACACTGAAGTGTGTGCAAACAGGAAGTCTGCAGACTGATTACAAGGATGTTTGCTCTCACGCCACACTAACCCGGCGGTGTGCTCTCACTGCTGTCGGCCGCAGTCAGCGCAGACTAAAGTTTGTCCTCACCTGCTGATCGGCGTGAAAACAGTCCCGCTTTTAATGCTGCTGAGTGTCAGGAAGCCTTCGCACATCCAGCAGCAGCCTGAATGCAGCTCCGGGATGAAGCCAATATACTATTTTTATCTTGTGCCTGATAAAATGTCTGGAGGCTCCGCGCTGTCATTGTGTGTTCATGGAAATGCATCGACAGCGCACACGGAAGCAGCGCTGTACACGTCGCACTCGTGTCATTGTGTTCGCGTTTCATACAGTTTTATCTTTCATATTCATGAGTGAGGGGTTTTTATTTGTCCTGCTGCTGAAATGCCTCCACCCACATGCAATTACATAACACACTGACGGTCCAAATGAACGGAGACCGTGGATGTCCCATTTTACACGTTACAGAGTGGAGACCTGCAGCTCGAAGCCACGTGTCCTCTAGATCATCTGTGAACCAACAGAATGAGATCGACTGGAAACTAACATGAAGAAAGCTTGAACTGCTTTTAGCTTTTACCTCCGTACTGTGTGGAAACGTGTGAAATCATTAAAAATCATTCAGTTTCTTCTTCTTTTAAGTCCCTGAACTTCCAGAGGACAGCTTCTCTGTCAGTTCCATCGTCCTCCCTCATGTAATGGTTGAAGCCTCTCCTGCTGCAGATGCCTTTCATAGATCTTTAACAATGCAGACAAACAGGACAGACCAGCAGAGACGACGATCATGTGGGACAGAGGTCTCAGTCTGCATGTAAAGCAGGATGTTGCTCTCCACATGTTCACATTTGACCCTTGAAGACTCAAAATGGAGTGAAAGCACACAGATGGTTTTTTACATTAGGACAAGAGACCGGTGGACAAAAGTCCCAGCCAGTCTGAGGACGCAGTACAGCAGCACTCCGTCTCAGTCCGATTTGAGTGGTTAAATAATGGAGGTAGCCTGAGGGAGGTTTGCTGTTGGACTGTTATGTCCACATGAACTCTGACAAGGACAGAAGCTGCTGCTGTTGAGCCGAGCAGCCGGAGGACAGGAGGGACGGGAGGCCTCGGCCACAGGACGCAGGTTAAATATAGAGAGCCAATGGGAGAGGAGCAGAGAAAGGGACGATGCAGAGGACAGAGTACAGGGAAGTGAGGATGGGACAGGATTGTTTAGCTCTTCAGATATGTCCAGCTGTCCATGCAGCGTCTCTGCTGCTGGTGGAAGCTGTGCAGGTCCACATGTGCTCCGCTGTGATTGGCCGGCCTGCTGCGTGTCCTCGGACTGGAGGGGACGACACACACCAGCCGCCTCGATTGATGACCATCATTTGTAGGCAGTTAGCACACACGTTCAGCCTGAAGAGACAGAGAGAGGACAGGCTGAGAAACAGGACAGGGGGACCAAAAGACAGCAGATTAGTAACCTTAAAACGCTTGAAGCTTAAACAGATTCTAAAGTGTGACTTTAAACATGAAACAGGTCATAAATACTGTCTGAAACATTTCATCTGCGCCCTGAAACATGAATAAAGACAGAATCAGACACTCTGACAAAAGGACGTACTGACGGCAGTTTCCTGAAGCGTCTCTGAGTCCACGTGTTCGTCCCCTTCATCCTTCATGTGTTCACAAAGAGGTGAACCTGGCCCCTCCTCCTGCTGTCACCTGTTTACCTGTGGAACACCTCTGACAACAGGAAACACGTATTTTAGGATTTACAGCGTTTGTGTTCTTGTTTGGTGCACACATTAAAAGCATCCAGCTCCGTCTGGATCGTCTCCGTTGGCCGTGAAGGAGACGTCTCTGCTGGACATCTGAGTGAGGTCTCGGGGTCAGAGGACTGTTGTAACAGTGAGGAGCTGCTTCATGATTAACTCACAGCGGGTACGAAACGAACCTGATGGGTGGAGGTCGTCCATCTGTGGGGCTTCCCAGCGTTTCATGTGAGTCCACGCTGCAGCTGAGCAGACCGGCCTCCCTGTGGAGGACCTGAGCCTCGGCTCGGCCAGCTGGTCACATCCAGCAGGTTGTGGGTTCAGCAGTGAAGAGTTAAAGCTGCTGCTGCTGCGTTCAGGCGTGGCGTTGGTGTGGAAACCGGGTCATTTGGATGCTGGAGCTGAAAATAGAGCTGGACCGTTGGCCCGCTTCACATGAGCTCCGCCTTTTCGCTACGGATGACTGACACTTGTTTCAGCCTGTCCATAGATCATAGCAAACACATACACACACACACACACACACACACACACACACACGACTCTTAAACAGTCCCATGAGGGTCCGACCATGATGTCCTTACTGATCAGAGACACGTGGACAACAATAAAGACAACGGCAGATCTGTGAGGATGATGAGGAGACCGTAACCTTCCTCACATCCATACAGCACAGATCCAGAGAAGCTGGGACGCTCCTAAAGACAAAAAAGACAACAACAGGAAGTGATCACCTGACCTGATCCACAAACTGACCTGAGAACAGCTCAGAGTCAGTATATTTAACGTTCTTCCTCATCAGCTTCATTGATTTCTGTAAATATCTCTTATCCTGAATCTGATGCAGCGACACGTTTCACAGGCTGAAAGATGTGGAACGCTCCAGAAACACCTGTTTGATCGTTCACAGGTAAACAGCTGAGAGGATCATGATTGGCCATGAAAGACCCAGTCGTTCATAGAGGATGGAGTGAGTTCACCACTTTGTGAACACATGAAGGATAAAGGAGATGAACACATGAAGCTGCTGTCAGTGAACAGTTTGATTATTGATGATTGATTCTGCTTTGATTGATACTGAGTCCAGACTGATCTGGAATCAGTGTAACAAAGTGAATAAATGACCTGATTTACAAACAGCTTAAAGACGACTCATTTCTTTAATAATTCAGTCGAGATCACTTTTTATGTCCATTTTTACACTTTTAAATTAACATGGATGGAAAAAGGCCTGAAGCTAAAGCTTCTGCACGCTGCATGCTCAGTGCTCAGTGAAGCCCCCTCAGCATCTGTCCCAGCTTTAAGGCTTTTTGTAGCCCAGTGAGGTCTTTCAGTGCTTTTTGGGGGATTTTCACCCATTTCTCCTCAGACGCTTCTGGTCCTGTCGGGTTCTTGGCCGTCTTGCTTGCGCTGCTCTTTTAGTTCAGGAGAGTGTGAACCGTCAGCTCGTGGCTCTTTAGCTCAGTGTGGAGGTCTGATACTCAGTACAGGAGCGCACACACGCATGCACACACACACGATGTGTTTTGTTGTCTCTAAATCGTCTCTCGGACGTCATGCCCTCTGTCTGTCTCCCCCCGTGCAGTTCAAAGACCCTCTCATCCTGCTGCTGCTGGCGTCGGCCGTCATCAGCGTCCTCATGCACCAGTTTGACGACGCCATCAGCATCACTGTGGTGAGTGACTCTTCTTCTTCTTCTTCTTCTTCTTCTTCTTCCCTGAGACGACGCCCCTGAGACCTGCACTTCTTCTGAAGTTATTAATAGAAGTGGTTTATGGCAGCGTCAGCAGTGGAGAAGGTGGAGACGCATGCAGGGACTGGGCTGCTGCTGTCGGCCTGGTAGACTTTGCTTACTGAAAACTTTTGGATCCCTGGGGGGGTTGGGGGGGGGGTGTGCTGCAGCAGTGAATAATCGCTTTGATAATGTGCAGGATAAGAGAACAACAGAGGAAAGAGAAAACATTAAAGAAAAGACTGTGATGTGAGTCCTGCTGTGTCCTCACAGCCACGACATGAAACACAACAAAGACATGATTTATCTGCTGTTAGCAGCAGCGGATCCTGAAAGGTCAGAGGTCGTCCTCTGGAGACCACGGACACTGAGACTGCTGATGGTTGTGAGGTGAAGCTGCGCTGGCCTGAAGGTTTGGAGCCTGTGTTCAGATTAAAGCTGATGAACAGAACAGGTTTGTGCTCTGGTGGATGAAACAAACACATCAGTGAGGAATGAGTGGAAGACGTAAGAAGGACGCTGCCGTTTGTGTCCCAAAGTCGTCCACCTGGACCGTCAACATCCGAGACAGAAGGCTGTGAGCCTGAGACGATGCTTCAGTTTGCAGCTGTGGTGGGAGAACAGGATGTGAGGCGGCAGGGCGTGGAGTCACAGAGCAAACAGCATCATCACACTGATTGCATGGCGTCAACAATGGAACAGCTGACGGCTCCTGACGGCTTCAGCTGCTTCTCTCTGTTTCTCTTTGTTTTCTTTGTTTTTCTTATGTTTTCTTTTGTTTGGTGTGGACTCCGATGTGCAGTCTTAACCTGCTGTCTCTCTGTGTCCCTCACAGGCCATCATAATAGTGGTGACCGTCGCGTTCGTCCAGGTGAGTCCTTCCTGTGTGCGTCCCTGCTGTCAGCTGACGCTAACAGAAGCTGACGAGTTCACAGGACGGCAGACAGTGAACAGACGTTTACGTGTGAATGCATGAGGGGAGAGAGAGAGTCTCAGCTGTCTCTCTGTCTCTCAGCTGTCTGTCTCTCAGCTGAAGTGTCTCCTGTCCTCTGTCTGTAGGAGTATCGCTCAGAGAAGTCTCTAGAGGAGCTCGGGAAGCTGGTGCCTCCAGAATGTCACTGGTGAGACTTGAATCCATCTTCTTCTTCTTCTTCTTCTTCTTCTTCTTCTTCTTCTTCTTCTTCTTCTTCTTCTTCTTCTTCTTCTTCTTCTGTGGTTCCAGCTCTGTCCATGTGATTCAGCTTCAGCTCTGTACCAACCAAAAAGTGTTGAGATGTGAAACCAAATCTTCTTCTTCTGTCGGTCACTGAGTAGAATAAAACTAAAATAAGTAAAAATCGGCGTTAAAAGGAAAACGCTTCAGTGGAGACGCATGTCCTCAGAGGACGATGTTCCTTCAGAGTAACTCCTCTGGTCATTTACACTTCACATAACAGCAGACAGAAGGAACAGCTGGCAGAGCGCTCTCACACACACACACACACACACACACACACACGCACACACACACACGCACACGCACACACACACACACACACACACACACACACACACACACACACCCCTCCGTCTCTGCTGTGGAACCAGCTATCAGGGCGTCACTGATTGCAGAGAACAGTTTGAGATCTAATGTGAAGAGTTTGTTCCGCCTCTTCAAAAGTCAAAACCGTCTCAAATAAAACGTTCGTTTTCTGAATCTTTCCTTTGGTTTTAAATTTCCTCTTTTGTCTTTCCTCCACCTGCTTTTGCTGTTTCTGTCCTTCAGCTTGTTGTCAGACGTTTCTGATTATCTCCAGTTGTTGTGGGTGAGCAGCGCCTCTGTTCAGAGCTCAGAAAGGCGTCTTTACTTCCTCTTTCTGGCTTCTGTTCTGTGAACTTTGGTCAAATTGGTTCTGCTGGATGTCGATGTGAGAACTGTGTCTCTCTCAGCGTCAGAGAGGGAAACCTGGAGCACCTGCTGGCCAGAGAGCTGGTTCCTGGAGACACCGTCTGTCTGTCGGTGGGAGAGAGAGTCCCTGCAGACCTCCGCCTGTTCGAGGTGACGCAGCACACGCTCAGTAACACACACACAGTGATTCACACACAGTGACACACTCAGTAACACACACACAGTGATTCACACTCAGTAACACACACTCAGTAACACACACAGTGATTCACACACAGTAACACACACTCAGTAACACACACACAGTGATTCACACACAGTAACACACACAGTAACACACACAGTGATTCACACACAGTAACACACAGTAACACACACAGTGATTCACACACAGTAACACACACAGTGATTCACACACAGTAACACACAGTAACACACACAGTGATTCACACACAGTAACACACACAGTGATTCACACACAGTAACACACACAGTGATTCACACACAGTAACACACACAGTGATTCACACACAGTGACACACTCAGTAACACACACACAGTGATTCACACACAGTGACACACTCAGTAACACACACTCAGCAGTGTCTGCGCACCGCTCGCTCAGGCCTTTATTCGGGCTTGTTTCCACTGGCTCTCCTCTGTTTATCAGGTCCGCTGAGCGTGAATATGTGTTTTTCCAGGATCGGGTGTTTACGCTCGCACCGTTCACACACACGTGGAAGCTGCTCCCTGCAGCCACAGTGTTGTTCTTTGATTCATGAGTCCTGTTTGCTTTCTGAGGAACTGACATGTGACTGGAAATTATGGAGCAAAGTGCTGGAAAAGCTGTATTAAAGGGGAATAAATCCCCTGTTCAGCTGGAGCATTTCCAGTTCATGAATTCCAGTGAACTGCTGGTGTGAACGGGTCCAGCACGCAGCAGGTCGGCTGAGCGTCCACCTGTGGACAAACGCAAAAAGACGTCTGTTTATTGACCCCCCGCTGTCTGTCCTCCACCCTCTCAGTCGACCGACCTGTCTGTGGATGAGTCCAGCCTGACGGGGGAGACCACCCCCTGCTCCAAGTACACCTACCACCAGCCAGCAGCCACCAATGGAGACATCGCCTCGCGCAGCAACATCGCCTTCATGGGGACTCTGGTGCGCTGCGGCAAAGCCAAGGTACCAGCTGCACCCTCACAGCTCCTCCTCCTTAAACTATTATTATAAGAACATTTTCTTTGTGTTTCTTCAGTCAGAAATGAAATATTAAACTAACCTGAAACAACATTAAACGAACAGCCTGTGACAAACACGCACACACTGATCTGTTGGTGTGGTGTTCCTCAGGGCATCGTCATCGGGACCGGAGAGAGCTCCGAGTTTGGGGAGGTGTTCAAGATGATGCAAGCAGAGGAGGTGCGTCCTCCTACATCTTATCTGAATATACCTTTTAAAAGCCGCCAACAGGCTGTTTAGCTCATTGTTTATGTGTTTTCATTGTTTTCGAATGGAGCTTCGCGGCCAGTTTACAGTGAGTTTGCTTCACGCTCACAAACGCTCGCTGTCACAGGTCATCGTGGCTCTCCAGGAGTCTGCTTTCTCAGACGTAACATAAACAACATGCCTGATTTTGAGTTTAGAAAAACCTGCTTTGTCCGGGAGAACAAGCAAATCAGGTTTTCACAAGTCTGCATGTAAGTGACGAAGACGGGACAGAGACAGAGGACGAATCACAGACAGCAGAGATGAGGACGTGTGCAGATCCGTCCTCAGAGTTACTTCATTCAGGCTGATTGAATATCTGACATTCAGTGAAGTTACGCTGTCGCTCCCTCTCAGGTCAGAGCAGCGTGTTTTAGCACAGTTACAGTCTAAGCTAACGTGTTACTGACTGCTGCATGCTCGGTTTACAGTGAGCGGCTCGCCACGAAGCTCGTGAACGCGTCTGACGGAAAGCGTGAAATGAAGCCGCTCTCACTGAGCAGAATGTGGAGCTGTGCTGCGTCCTGGCTGAAAAGTCTAAACTGCAGATAGATTTCCTGAATGATTGGCTTTAGTTTATCGGAGTGCAGCCGAAGATAAGAAGCTCCTGTAAAACTCACAGCTCTGCAGCACAGACACTGTCAGGTTTAACTCATGAATCAGCCGTCGGTCCACACGCTTACAGCCTCCCACACCAAAATGTTCAAACCAGTGAATAAATATGACGACATGAAAGGACGAACCACCACCAGTGAACGCCGATGTCGTTATCACACCTGAAGGCTTTTTTCTCCCCTCAGGCTCCGAAAACACCTTTACAGAAGAGCATGGACCTGCTGGGGAAGCAGCTCTCGCTCTACTCCTTCGGCATCATAGGTTCGTAGCTTTGCTTCTTGGTCCTCCGTCCTCGTCCTCGTCCTCTGCGTCACGCTCAGTGCTGTCTGTGCTGCCTTTCAGGGGTCATCATGCTGGTGGGCTGGCTGCAGGGGAAGAGGATCATGGACATGTTCACCATCGGTGTCAGGTAGCTGACCTTCACTCACATTTGGTTGTGTGTGTTTGCTAAATGATTGAGCTCTGCAGCGGCGTTGACGGCTGTCGGTCGATTCCAGCTGACCGACCTTTGTCATGGCGGACGTTTTGACTTCAACACAGGCGTGACGATAAGGCTGCGCTTCCTTTCCTTCACACGTTCGTTAAAAAGCAGTTGGGTAATGTTTGGTGCTTCACCACGTGGAGGTGCAGATGCACTGAACCAGCCCCAGAGGTGGACCAGGATGCATTATGACCACACTGAGCACGAGTGCTAATGCATTTTCAGTCCACAGACAATAAAACCAAGTTATCAGTGATCGTGACCTTCTCCTCCGCTGTGAGGCCGGGCCAGGTGTGTTCTGGGTAACAGCAGTCGCAGCCTTCCACAAATAAAGCCTAATGCTTTTACTCCCAGTCTGCATCCAGAAAGGACAAAGGTCCCCATCAGTGTCCTCTGACTCCACATCCTGAAGCTCCCTGAAGCCTTGTCCACACAGCGCGCTGTGACTGCGCTCGCCGGCTGCCATCTTGTTTCTGTTATGCGTTTCTTCACAGGGAAACTCAGCGTGCAGTGCAACACAATGATTAATCATTGTCAGTGACTTTTGAAGACAAGTATTGATCTGCTGTGACAGATCTCAGGTCAGCAGACAGTTTGAGCTGATCTGGATCGTCGTCTTGGTCCACCTGATGACTGGACAGGTGTGGCCGATCACAGTCACAGAGCAGGTGGAAAAGCCTGTTAGCTGCTGAAACCAGACCAGCACATCTGCCACCTGATTAATCTAATAACATGCTAGTATTGATTACTGATCGCCTCTCCTCTCCCTCAGCCTGGCGGTCGCTGCCATCCCTGAGGGTTTGCCCATCGTGGTGACGGTGACGCTGGCGCTCGGTGTGATGCGTATGGTGCAGAAGAGAGCCATCGTCAAGAAGCTTCCCATCGTAGAGACTCTGGGTTTGTTCCTCACCTGAAACTGTGTCATGTCCCGTCTGCAGCAGCTTGGACTGAACGTCACAGCGCTGAGTCCACCTGCAGAGAGAGAGGCACACAGCGTACAGGCACATATACGTCAGCCAGTGTCAGCTGATGCTTCTCGTGTGTGCGTGTGTGTGTGTGCGCTTGCGTGTGTGTGTTACTTCCTGTTAACAGTACGCTTCCTGCTGTCGTTTCTCCGTCAGGCTGCTGTAACGTGATCTGCTCAGACAAGACGGGAACTCTGACCAAGAACGAGATGACGGTCACTCAGCTGTTCACATCAGATGGACTCCACGCTGAGGTCTGAACCCGCCGCCACTCATCTTCATCATCATCATCATCATCATCACTCAGCAGAGGAAACAGTGCAGTTCAGATTTGGACACCAGTTCTAAGCTTGATTTGACCGTTTATCAGACATAAAGGAGACAGACGCAGAGGGTTCGTAGTTTCAGAGCTGCAGATCTAGTTTCTGTATTTTCAACAGTTCTGAGGTCACAGAAGACACGAAGATAATCTGTCTGTCGGGTTTCTGTAGATTAACCAGACAAACGATCTCTGTCACGCGTGCTGAGGTTCACTGTCGCAGTAACATTGACTCTGCTGCTGCTGCTGTAAGGTGGGCTCTGTACCTGAGGACGCCTCAGTCAGTTTCCTGCAGCCCACAGAGGACAGACCGACCCACTTCCCTCTTCTGGAAATCCCAGCTGCCATACTGGGAAAGTGGGTCAGGTGACAGAGGAGCAGGAGACCTTGTCTGGTTTTATCTCGATGGCTCCTGAACAACACAGTAATGTGGCCTGTGATATCAGAGTCAGTGTTTTACTGCAGTACAGGAACACAAAGGGCGAGCACAGTGCAGTGAACTGTGTACTGCACGTGCATCATGACGGTGAACACTGGTCACATGTTGCACACCTGAACGTAAACCAGCAGCAGCGATGAAGATGACGTTTTACAGACTCACTGAGCTCACTTTGCTTTGTGGTGGATCTTATCTGGTCTGTTCACCCCTCATTTGGTCTTGCAGGTGACAGGCGTCGGCTACAACGGAGCAGGAGAGGTGTTACTGGACGGGGAGGTCATCCACGGCTTCTCCTGCCCTTCAATCAGCAAGGTGGTGGAGGTGAGTCTGCCATCAGCTGCTGCTGCAGCTCCACCGCTTTGGTTAAAGTGTCTGAAGTCAGGTCATTTAGAGTGACTCACAGGGTCAGATTCAGCCTGCCTGCTGTCGCAGGAGATGGGATGTTAATGGACTGTGATGTGCGACAGGTTGGCTGTGTGTGCAACGACTCCGTCATCAGGAACCACACTCTGCTGGGACGGCCGACGGAGGGCGCGCTCATCGCTCTCGCCATGAAGGTAAAACACACACAAACAGTGAGCTAACAGACCTCTGAGACCAGGTGACCAGCTGTCTGTCAAATGTCCATCCAGACTTTCACCACAGTGAACTCCTGCTTCGTGAAATGATCCGTCGAGTAGCGGCGTTCAGCAGGTGGATCTGAGCTTCAGCGTCTGCTCCTGTTCTGTGACGTCAGGGAGGAAAGCTCGTTCTCTGAAAGTGTAGAGCCGAGCATGTATTGAGGAGGAGTCTGACTGGCTGTGTTCCCGAGTTTAAATAAAGGTTGAATGAATGTGGTCAGGGCGGCGAGGTTCTGCTCCTCTAAACACAAACCAGCCTCTGACAGATGAGGAAACGTCCGCCGTGTTGCATCATCTCACGCTGAAGATGAATCTGAGCCTGAGGGATGAAGAAGCTCCTCAAACAGATGCCGTCTTCTTCTTCTTTTCATTTCTCGCAGCCTGCGGCAGAGCGCCGTCCTCCGCCTGGCCTTCACGGGTAACAGGGGAGATGAGTCACGCAGCTGGTGTGGCTGTGAATGAAGGGGCTCAGCACCGATCCTTCGTTTTTGGTTTTACCTTTCAGATCGTGGTGGCTGTGGATGGATCAGCTGCTCAGGGAGTGACGGTCTCTGTGTGGCACATGTTCAGGTTTAAACGGGCCAAACTGGTTGATGTGGTGTGTCTCCCACAGCCGACCAGTTAGCATCACCCACAAGTTAGAAACACAGAACAGAGACGTGTCTTCATGAGTGTGCTGTGTGTTTATCGCCTGTTAGCAAACATTAGCATGCTAACATGCATACTGCACTTCCTGCCTGTTACATGTTAGCATGTTGAGGTTAGCTGCTAGCCTGGCTGTAGCCTCTCGGCCTGGTTCCTGTCTCCTCCTGCTCGGCGTCATCCAGCTGTGCTTCTCATCCAGCTGTGCTTCTCATCCAGCTGTGCTCGTGTCTTGCAGATGGGGCTGGAAAGCCTCCAGCAGGAGTACGTCCGTCTGGAGGAGCACCCGTTCACCTCGGAGCAGAAGTGGATGGCCGTCCGCTGTGTCCACCGCACCCTGCAGGTCTGCATGCTCTCCCCCTGTAATCACATGGACAGGTGCTTTCTGTGTGTTCCTATTAAATCCTTTGAATCCATGCTGTACTTCCTCAGCCAGCTGTGATCTGAAAACATTTGTGGACACTTTGTCCCTGCACAGATGAATGAGTGAGGACACTCTAAAGTCTCTCAGTCATTAAAAACCACAGAATGTTCTAGATTAGTAATATGAAGTCAGAGATGTGCTGATCGCTCTCTGCTAATGGCTAATAGCCCTGAAATGACCGTAGAGGAGGACACTTAAACCAATCAGCTGACTAATGGACCGAGAGGACGCAGCTCAGAAATGATCGAAGCAGCTCGTCCAGCAGAAACTACATGATGAAGATTTTACAGTCCGACGTCATGAAATCTGCTTTTTGAACGACTGAAGATTCAGAAAATGTCTCTGAACCTGAACTCTGTCCTGAAGGAAGTTCAGCCGTCAAACTCATGAATCACAGACAGGAGCATGTTGTAGGTTTGTGATGATGAAACGTGATGAACAAGCGAAAAGTTAAGATTCGTTTCTTCAAGTTTTATGAAAGCTGTAAATTCAGTCGGCTGCTCAGTCGTTTTATTGATGGGTGTGCACTGAAACCTTTTATCAGAAGTCCTAGCTGTCATTAGTTTTATGGCTGTTTGCCTTCATATCGCGTACTTTGAACCGGTTATTGATATTAGAGCTCGTATATCATTATTGACTTGTTTGTTTTGTATTAAGATCAGCAGCTTGTTTTTATTTTATTTTGTCTGTTGGACGTCTCTGAATGAGGAGACAGCTGTGAGAGGACACAGTGACCAGCAGTGATCTGAATGCATAACGTTTACCTGGTTATGTCCTCTGCTGTGAGCCTCACGATGCTGTCTCTGCCCCCCCGCCCAGGACAAGCCTGGAGTTTACTTCCTGAAGGGAGCCTACGAGCAGGTGATCCGCCTCTGCAGCTCCTACAACAGCAGGGGAAGCACACTGTCCCTGAACCACCAGCAGAGGGAGCTCTACCAGCAGCAGATCAGCTACATGGGCAGCGCCGGTCTGAGAGGTGAAGCCCTGAACGTCCACTCCGTGCTCACTTTGAACA
The DNA here is from genome assembly GCF_039877785.1 of Chaetodon trifascialis. Lineage (NCBI taxonomy): Eukaryota > Metazoa > Chordata > Actinopteri > Chaetodontiformes > Chaetodontidae > Chaetodon > Chaetodon trifascialis. The sequence goes on along the minus strand of NC_092062.1, from coordinate 30,190,004 downwards.
AGCCGTGACGCTGACAGCATGTCCGTCTCTTCCTCAGTCCTGGCCTTCGCGTCCGGCTCCGAGATGGGCAGCCTGACCTTTCTGGGTCTGGTGGGCATCATCGACCCGCCCAGGTCAGGGGTCAAAGAAGCCGTGGCGACGCTCATCAACTCCGGCGTCGCCATCAAGATGATCACTGGAGACTCTCAGGAGACCGCCATGTCCATAGGTTAACACACGCCACCCCTCACACAGTCCGTAGATGAAGAGTTTAAGATTCAGCTGAGCTGGTCATGAAGAAGCAGCGCCGTCGCTTCTCTGAGACGTAAAAACCAAGAAAGACATGAACCCAAGCAGCCCGTCCCAGTTTAACCATCTGTCTCTCCGTCTGTCCCTCTGTCCCTCTGTCCCTCTGTCCATCTGTCCCTCTGTCCCTCTGTCCCTCTGTCCCTCTTTCCATCTGTCCCTGCAGCCAGTCGTCTGGGTCTGTACTCTAAAGGCCGTCAGTGTTTGTCAGGAGACGAGGTGGATCAACTCGACCTGCAGCAGCTGTCTCACATGGTCCCCAGAGTGAGACACGCACACACGCACACACACACACACCTATGAGCTGCCTGTTTCACTCTGGTGCTTTCTGCTCGAGCAGCTGACCACAGATCAGATTCAGAGGCTCAGTGTGAACAAACAGACATGAAGGTGTGTTCTGCTTCTGTGCCGGCTGGAGGAAAAGAGGCAGAAAGTCACCTGAGCCAAAACAACCTGCTGCCGCCTCTCATTGGCCACTGATTGGTCGTTTCTGTTCTGCAGTCTGACATCAGATCTGACATCACCTGACGCTGTGTCTTCTGTCTCCGCAGGTGTCTGTGTTTTATCGAGCCAGTCCAAGACACAAGCTGAAGATCGTCAAGGTGAGCCGACGGACAGACGCTTTGATCGTCTCGTGGAGCACAAACACCGTGATTGTCTTCACAGGTTAAAGCAGAAGACTGAGCATTTGTCCTTTAAGGGTCTGTCCTCGGGAGACGATCAGGAGCTCGTCCTGCTGCTCCTGAACGTCTCCAGAGGACTGAGCGTTTGTCCTGTAAGGATCGGTCCTCTGGAGACGATCAGGAGCTCGTCCTGCCGCTCAGATCTCTTTTCATCTCACACTGAAGCTCTACACGCTGCTCGTGTGTTAAAGTCAAAGTCTCTCTGCAGTCCCTCCAGAACATCGGCGCCGTGGTGGCCATGACGGGCGACGGGGTGAACGACGCCGTGGCTCTGAAGGCCGCCGACATTGGCGTGGCGATGGGCCAGACGGGCACCGACGTCTGCAAAGAGGCGGCCGACATGATCCTGGTGGACGACGACTTCCAGACCATCATGTGAGTGGACGGCGTGGGCGCTTTGACCCCGCGGCGAGACTTTTAAGAAATGTTGAGCTAAGTCTGTTCTCTGCTTCCAGGTCGGCCATCGAGGAAGGAAAAGGAATTTACAACAACATTAAGAACTTTGTGCGCTTCCAGCTCAGCACGTGAGTCAAGAGTCGTTTTAAATCTTTACATTTAGCACCAGAGTCACGTTATGACTCATCAGCAGTCTCCTGTCCGTCTCCATAAACTGTGAGACATTAAACGTCCTCAGACGCTCAGCAGCTTTAACCCCCTCTGCTGGTCTGCAGGAGTATTGCAGCTCTGACGCTCATCTCTTTGGCAACGCTGATGAACTTCCCCAACCCGCTGAACGCCATGCAGATCCTGTGGATCAACATCATCATGGACGGGCCTCCTGCTCAGAGGTACAGAGGCATCATGGGAGATGTAGTTTAGAGGCTGAAAGAACTGTTCAGATCATTGATTTCAAGAGAGAAATCAATGCTGTTTAATTCCTGAAAACATTTTAAACAACAGTTCACATCATTGTAATCAGTTTTATTACGTTTAGTTTAGAAGCAGCTGATGTTTTTCTCGAGGACTTTCAGCTGAAGTCAGTAAATAAAACACAGAAAGCTCAAATCAGATCTGTTTTCTGAACGTTTTGAGCTTTTGGAGACCTCTCGTCATGATGGCAGTGTTTCTGAACATTAGGTGATGTTTAAACATCAGTTTTAAACTTCTGCTTTAACGTAGGAAAACAGTGTAAAGTTTGTGGTGTGAAGCTGAGCGTCAGCAGCGCCGCTTGTGACTGACTGTGAGTGTCTCGTTGTCAGTTTGGGCGTCGAGCCCGTCGACCGGGACGTGATCAGAAAGCCTCCCCGAAACGTGAGAGACAGCATCATCACCCGCAGCCTCATCGTCAAAGTGCTGGTGTCGGCGCTCATCATCGTCTGCGGGACGCTGTTCGTCTTCTGGAGAGAGGTGGACCATTGGACGTCCCGTCACGTCCTTCTCCTGGTTTATCATTGAGGAAGTGAAGTCTTTGAAGAGCCTCCAAACTGAGCCGGTCCAGCTTACCGCAGTGCTTTAGTGTCAGAGTCAGGGTGACAGCAGAGTTTGATGTTTTCAGTATAAATACTTAAACTACTCGTGCACGTTGTCTGCGGCCGACAGGAAGTTCAGACTTTTATTTTTAATGCAGACAGACGAGATGTTGTGCTGCTTCCTGCTGCAGACTCACTGCACAGGAAGTCTGTTCTGGTGCTGTGTTAAGAAATAAGGTGGAAATAAAACAGGAAAATAACATTAGATGGCTGCAGAGGAGGGACAAAAAGGTCCTTCAGGACACAGTCATGTACAAATACACAGAGGCAGTAGATCCGGCTGACGGAGGGACGCTCCAGCTCGTCTCTAACGTTTGTGTCTTCTGCTCCAGTTGCAGGACAACGTGATCACTCCTCGAGACACCACCATGACCTTCACCTGCTTCGTCTTCTTTGACATGTTCAACGCGCTGAGCTCCCGCTCTCAGGTAAACGTCCCAGACACCTGAGAAACTGGTTCCCAGCTGAGCGAACCAGTTTCTGAGGCGAGGCTGAAGTCTGCCTCTGAGCTTTGTCATGTGACGTCAGGCTGGGACTGACGCAGATCCGCCTGTGACGCTCTGATGCGTGTCTTGCTCCTCAGACCCGGATGGTCCATGAGATGGGTCTGTGCAGCAACCGGACCTTCTGCTACGCCGTCCTGGCCTCCATCATGGGCCAGCTGCTCGTCATCTACTTCCCTCCTCTGCAGAACGTCTTCCAGACGGAGAGCCTCAGCGTCTTCGGTAAGAGACGGATGTTCAAACCCTGAATCTGCGCTCAGAGACGTGAGGGGGCGGGCAGGTGTGCACAGGTGTGGTAACGAGTGTGAACTGTCCTCTGATCTTCCTCAGACCTGCTGTTCCTGGTGACCCTCACCTCCTCGGTGTGTGTGGTGTCCGAGGCCATCAAGATGGTGGAGAGGTGGAGGGGCGGTGAGAGGAGCCCACCCGTCGACTGCTTCCAGGTGGTATGACCCCCCACCCCCCACCCCCCACCCCCCCCGGGCTGTCAAGGCTGAAGGACTCTGAGGAGGAAGAGGAGGAGGATGAGTGTGATGGGTTTTCGGATCTCGCAGCCGATGGCACTGACTAATTAAGACTGCGAGGACTTTTCCTGTGAGCTCCTCAGGAGGGAGGAGAAACTCCAGTCTGGGACTGGACGCTCCTGTCCTCAGGGGGACGGAGGAGGCGAGTTAGCGGACTGGACTTTGATTAAACTGGGAGGAAAGGATGGCTGCTGGGAGATCTGAGCCTGTAGTCTGCGATTGGTCCAGCAGGAGCTTTGAAAGCGGCGTCCTCCGTGGACCGGCTCCAGTCTGCTCCTCCTCAGTTAGGACGTCCTCTAAGATAACCCTGAAGATTAGAGACGTGTAGTGTCTTCTTTTTATTCTGTCGTGTAGAAGGTGTTGACCACTGTTCAGTTTACGTTTGGGTTCGTCTGGAGACGCTTTGCAGTTCACGGTGGAGGTGTAACGGTTTCATTTAGGCTTTACTGATCCTGAATCTGCTGTAAAGATGAGCACTGAGACGTTTTCGTGGCGTCCGTTATTTAAAGAGAAGTCTGTGTGTCGGTGATGCTGCAGGTTCACACAGCATCTACAGCACATGAAGCTTAAGCTTGTTTTCAGCTATGGAAGCCTGCGGCTGCCAATATTAACATGAAATCGTTTAATCACGTCATCAAAACGACTGTTAAAACATTCAGATCAGAGCTGTTACCTGATGAAGGGCTGAGATAAAGACACACTTCAGAAAGTTCGTTATTAGAAAAACACTAAAATCAGGCCGTAATTTATTCTCACGCTTACTTTCAGTTTGCAGTTTATTCAAATGAAAAGATTTTTTCACGTTAAATGCAAATTCTGCAGTAGATTGAAAAGTGATTTAATATTCATTTCATTTTTTGTGAAAGTTTGATTTGTTTGTCGTCTTTCTTGTTTCAGTGATTGATTTAATATTGGCATCTGTGGGCTTCCGTACTGTTCGCTCTGCAGCGATCAAACACTAGCGTTAGCGTTAGCATGTTTAAAGTTAAACAATGTCGTTTTCTTTTTCTACACTTTAAATGTGTAAATGTAAACGTGTCAGAGGCTCTTCCTGCTCCGCCTTCCTGTTTACTGAACCCACGACACTAAACTTAGCAGTCTGAGCTAGGCTAACCTGACTAGCATCATCCGCTAGCTGTCCGTCAGGTAAAGTCGTGAATCTCAGGTTGCTTTCACACCTCACCTGTGACGTTTCCTCCTCTGGCTTCATGTTTTTATTGGATAACTTTATGAGTCGTCGGAGGTTTTTGTGTGAACACAAAGCAAACGACGGATCTCCTTTCTTTGTGTGAACCGAACTGCAGGTGTGAAAGTTACCTGAATGTCGGCGTGTGCGTCGTTACACCTCCACCGTGCCGGCGTGTTTCTGTGATCATTCATCGTGTTTCGTGCGTCTTCCTGCTCGCTGATCCATTCAGTCGAAGGAATCCGGTTCAGCCGCTCAGCTGACGCCTCGTCTCTGCTGCGTCTGCGGTGGCGAGCGCCGAGTTCAACGGCCTGATGCTAAACGTGGAACTGGGCCTCAAAAACCGGCGTCGCTGAGCCGCAGAGCCTCGCCGTCGCTCATCCTGTGCCTTAGAGAAGTCGTCCTCCATCGTGTGAACGATCCCTTTACTGACGACGCTTCAGTCAGAAGGTTAACCTCCTGTTTTTAAGTTGATTTTCTTTCCACTCCTCCACCTTTAATCACTGCACAGAGCCGTGGTGCTTTCTGGGAAATGTAGTCGATCTTGTTTAAATTAGATTTTTCATCCAAGCTCATCACTTCGAGAGGAAGCACCTTCGCTCTGCTGTCGTCTGTCCTGCCATGACGGTTAGCCTCCCGGCGCTCTGGGCTGTCTGAGGTCTTTGAGGCGACTCGGCTCGTGGGTTCCAGCAGCAGAGCTCAGGTGTTCTCCTCCAGGTGTGATGTGTGACGCCTCCCCTGCAGGTGTCAGTCAAAGCTTTAACAGTGAAGCACGGTGAGATTTTATGGCAGAAGACGTTATTAAAGGAAGTTTTCTGTTTTTATCACCTGAGTCTTTTTTTTTCTGGCCTTTCCGCCGTCCTCTACGATCAGCGCGTTTAGAGCTCACCTGTGTGGCAGCTCAGCGTCGCACGCCGTAGAACGTCCCATCGGCCCGATAAGCTCCGCTGAAAGAGACCAGATGAAGAAAAAGACAAAAACCAAGACGGCGGCGCGAGCAGTCTGAAGAGCTCTGAAGCTGAAGCGTGGCGGCTGCCGGGGCTTCAGGTACAGGTGAGACAGGAAGCAGGAAGTCACAGGTGGTGGACTGACAGTCAGATCACGAAGAGACTAAAACAAACAAACAGCTGCATTTAGAAAACGACCCTCAGTTCAGCTCCGACGTGTCTCTACGTTTGTCCTCCAGCTGTCCAACTGTCCCAGATCAGATTTGACCGTTGGAGGAGCTCGAGGCGGAGCAGCGTCCTCTCACGGCCTCCACGCCGCCTGTTTTTGAGGCCTCGCCCACCGCCCGCGGTCACGTGACCGACAGCGTCCCGCAGCAGTGACGCCGTCCTCGCTCTCTGTACGTTTAACTCTGTCAAATACGAGACGGTCGGTCCCTCGTCTCAGCCTCGGTCTCACCTTCTTCTTCTATTCGTGCTTTCTGTACCTGCGGAGCGTCGATGTGACTGGTCGAGGTTTTTTCTGTTTAACTGTTTAAAGCTCCTCAGTTCAACGTGAGCACGAGATGAAGCCGTTTGAGCCTGAAGGTCAAAGTGTGGCGATGAGACTCTTCACGAATCATCCAAATCAGCTGATGGAGGAAATATCAGCAGATGAATCAGTCGTGAAAATGATCAGCAGCTGCAGCTGAAATTCAAACCAACAACGTTCAACATAAAACCCAAAGTCATTGAAATCTCTTTTCAAGGTTAAATTTACAAGTCAGAAAGTGATTCTGAAGAGTTTGACTTCAAGTTTCTGGATCATTCTGAAAACAAACCAGAAAGAAATAATGAAAGTTTCCAGTGAATTCATCCAAAATGCAATCGACAGGAAGTGAAACAGCAACGTTTTTCACTTCATTGAAGTTAACTTGACTTTTTTAAGATGTCGCTTTGAAAAAAAAAACAATGAAAGTTTGTGAAAGTTTCCCTGGAAATGAACTTATTGTCCAACATTGGCTGCTTTTAGCTTCTGAAATGTGCTGATGGTCAGTGTGAACTGAATCTTTCTGTCTGCTGATGGAAAATACCTGAACGAGTCGCCTTCAGCTCCAAATGAAAAATCACCAGAGTCTGACTTTAATCAAGGAAACAGTGAATGAAGGTCAGAATCAAGCAGCTGCAGCTCGATTCGTCAGTGAAATGTCTTAATCCAACAGAACCAACGCTGAAGTTCATCAGAGGCCAGAAGGACATTAATGTCCAAAACAGAGTTTCACTTCGTCTTTCAGTGGAAGTAAAGGTCCAAACATGTGACATTCAGAGGTGATTTTATTTTTACCTGGAAATGAACAACAATCAGTTTCATGTCTGAAAAAGAGCTGAAAATATCTGAAGGTAAAAAAATAAAGGTTTCATTCAATCTGTAAGACAAGCTTTGAGAGACAGGAAGGAGTTTAGACCTGCAGGAGGATCAGACCCAACACCAGTCACACCTGACCCGCCGCCACCTTCACTTTAATTTATGGTCTGTGTGTGTGTGTGTGTGTGTGTGTGTGTGTGTGTGTGTGTGTGTGTGTGTGTGTGTGTGTGTGTGTGTGTGTGTGTGTGTGTGTGTGTCAGTATCAATGAGGATAAAATGTATATTAAAATTTTCTAAGTCTTTTAAAGAAGCTCACTTTGTGTTTATTCATGTTTTCAGTGGACGCACAGAAACATTCAAAGCAAACAAACTTTATTCTTCATTAAAAGCTTTAAACAGGTTGAACATTTCATCGTTCTTTCCCTTGATTACGTTTAAGATTTAAACTGATAAATACAGAAATAATTTGAGTCAGTACCTGAGCAGTTCACACAAGCTCGTTCACAAAGTTCAGTAAGTTAAAAATGTATTAAAGGTTAAAATGCTTCTGAAGTGAAAAGATAAATCAGTTGACAGGAAGACAAACGGAGGTCAAACATTCGTAAAATCACAGAATGAAGCTAAAAAGTTTCTGGAATAAAAACACGATGTTTAACAGAGCTTCTCTGTCACAGAAGTGCTGCGCTGACAAATACTCGGATACTTAAAGTAACGAACACTCAGACTCTTCAGTGTCGACGGCACAGAAGCATCATCAGCAAAAAGCAGTTAATCATTCTGCGTCTGCGTCACTGTTCAAACTCTTTTAATGACCTTTTGTCCTGTTTGAAGGTTTCATCTCGAACGAATCAGCAGAAACTGAACGATGTGAGCAGAAGATTCAGCACGGAGACTTTGAAATGGATTTCAGGATGAACTGACTTCTGTGCTTTGAGATGAACAGCTGTTTACAGCTTGTTTCACTGCCCCCCAGTGGCCAAAACCAAACACTGCAGCTTTAAAGGGTTTTCATTCACGCTGCCGTTTGCTTCGAGTCTGATTGATAAAGTTATTTTTCAGCAGCAGCAGTTTGCTTCTGATAGCGGACTCAGGTGAGGCCTGAGGGTTCGGACCCTGAGCTCAGAGGAGGTCCTGGCCCCTGCGGTCCTGTTTGCGGGCCAGGTCAGGGTTGTTGCACCGGTCGCTTCTCTCTTTAGCTCTGTACCGAGTTTTCACTGACACCAGCTCATGCAGATCTAGGTCCTCCAGTGCTTTGACTACGCTTCCAACTTCGTTGTCTTCGCACAGGAACAGCCACTGCAGGTTTGCCTCCGGGTCGTCCACAGACTGCCACCGCCGCCCTCGCCGTGGAGACGGCGCTCTCATGTGGTTCTCTGCTGGCGACGGCGCATCCTTGGTGTGAAGGAGGCGGATGGCGGCCAGCATGGACTGATACCGTGCCACACCTGAACGACCGCTCTTCAGAAAGGGCTTCAGTTTTCCTCCCGTCTTCATCAGGTGGACCAGGTGGTGGACCAGCGTCCCCTCATACAACCTGCAGAAGGACAAGATGGAGATTGAACACCAGCCAGGGTGGAACCAGAGACCTCACCTGGGCGAGTCAAGGTGTTCAGCAGACATCCACCAATAAGGATGTGGACAGAGACAGAGACAAGAGACAGACGAGGCTGAGAGGTGATAACTGTCCCTCCAGACACGGAACCTGGTTATTGTTGGACTCAAAGGCTGGAAGACAACATGTCTTTAAGGACCACCTCCAGACATGTTGGAAGACAGACGCAAAGACTCTGCTGTGGATAAAGTCCAGCATGAAACTTGTGTAAGTTTCAAGCTGGACCCTGATTGGCTCCAAACTAGTTGTGATGCAGGTACATCCAGGTGTTAAATTTCCATCTTCTCAGGTGTTTGATTGGCTGCTTTTCCTCTCAATCATCTCAATGACCTGAATGTGTTTGTCATCATGTGGAGCTTTGGACCAAACAAACATGGTGAAGGCGTCGCTTCGGGCTCATCGTGAGCACATTTCTCACTGTTTTCACAACGTTTCCAGACCAATCGATCGATCGATCAGCTGATTGATCCAGAATGAAAAGAATCACTAGTTTAAAATGAGCTCCACCTCAACCAGCTCCAACAGGAACGTCCTGCTGAGACATGAACGAGGAGACACAATAATCTACAGAGACAAGAGGACAGCAGACACAGGAGACACAATGATCTACAGAGACAAGAGGACAGCAGACACAGGGGACACAATGATCTACAGAGACAAGAGGACAGCAGACACAGGGGACACAATGATCTACAGAGACAAGAGGACAGCAGACACAGGGGACACAATGATCTACAGAGACAAGAGGACAGCAGACACAGGGGACACAGTGATCTACAGAGAGCAGAGACAAGAGGACAGCAGACACAGGGGACACAATGATCTACAGAGACAAGAGGACAGCAGACACATGAGACACAATGATCTACAGAGACAAGAGGACAGCAGACACAGGAGACACAATGATCTACAGAGACAAGAGGACAGCAGACACAGGAGACACAATGATCTACAGAGACAAGAGGACAGCAGACACAGGGGACACAATGATCTACAGAGACAAGAGGACAGCAGACACAGGGGACACAATGATCTACAGAGACAAGAGGACAGACACAGGGGACACAGTGATCTACAGAGAGCAGAGACAAGAGGACAACAGACACAGGAGACACAATGATCTACAGAGACAAGAGGACAGACACAGGGGACGCCTGTGTCTGTAGTTACTGCAGCTCCACTGCGTGTGGACACTCACTGTGCGATGTGAGGTTCAGGTAAAGGGAAGCCCAGCAGCTGGTTCAGGTGGACGCTGTCCTTCAGGCAGCTCTGCCATTGGTTGAAGGCGTGAACCACGCCCACATCCAGCGCTTGTGGCTGCTGCGTCTGCAAAACTGCAACACAGCCGGCAAAAATTCAGAAATTTATTGATTTATTTATTTTCCCACCAATGAATGAAGAGAGCTGGAGCTTTGGCTGATGTACAAACACTGTTACCTGTCTGTCTCACACCTGTCTGTCTCACACCTGTCTGTGTTTCACACCTGTCTCTGTGTCTCACACCTGGTCTGTGTCTCACACCTGTCCATGTCTCACACCTGCTCTGTGTCTCACACCTGTCCGTGTCTCACACCTGCTCTGTGTCTCACACCTGTCTGTGTCTCCCACCTGCTCTGTGTCTCACACCTGTCTGTGTCTCACACCTGCTCTGTGTCTCACACCTGTCCGTGTCTCACACCTGCTCTGTGTCTCACACCTGCTCTGTCTCACACCTGTCTGTGTCTCACACCTGTCTCTGTGTCTCACACCTGCTCTGTCTCACACCTGTCTGTGTCTCACACCTGCTCTGTGTCTCACACCTGTGCGTGTCTCACACCTGTCTCTGTGTCTCACACCTGTCTGTGTCTCACACCTGTCTGTGTTTCACACCTGTCCGTGTCTCACACCTGCTCTGTGTCTCACACCTGTCTGTGTCTCACACCTGCTCTGTGTCTCACACCTGTGCGTGTCTCACACCTGTCTCTGTGTCTCACACCTGTCCGTGTCTCACACCTGCTCTGTGTCTCACACCTGTCTGTGTCTCACACCTGCTCTGTGTCTCACACCTGTCCGTGTCTCACACCTGCTCTGTGTCTCATACCTGCTCTGTGTCTCACACCTGTCCGTGTCTCACACCTGCTCTGTGTCTCACACCTGTCCGTGTCTCACACCTGCTCTGTGTCTCATACCTGCTCTGTGTCTCACACCTGTCCGTGTCTCACACCTGTCTGTGCCTCACACCTGCTCTGTGTCTCACACCTGTCCGTGTCTCACACCTGCTCTGTGTCTCACACCTGTCCGTGTCTCACACCTGCTCTGTGTCTCACACCTGTCCGTGTCTCACACCTGCTCTGTGTCTCACACCTGTCTCTGTGTCTCACACCTGCTCTGTGTCTCACACCTGTCCGTGTCTCACACCTGCTCTGTGTCTCACACCTGTCTGTGTCTCACACTTGCTCTGTGTCTCATACCTGCTCTGTGTCTCACACCTGTCCATGTCTCACACCTGCTCTGTGTCTCACACCTGTCCGTGTCTCACACCTGCTCTGTGTCTCACACCTGTCCGTGTCTCACACCTGCTCTGTGTCTCATACCTGCTCTGTGTCTCACACCTGTCCATGTCTCACACCTGCTCTGTGTCTCACACCTGTCCGTGTCTCACACCTGCTCTGTGTCTCACACCTGTCCGTGTCTCACACCTGCTCTGTGTCTCATACCTGCTCTGTGTCTCACACCTGTCTCTGTGTCTCACACCTGCTCTGTGTCTCACACCTGTCCGTGTCTCACACCTGCTCTGTGTCTCAGTGCGTCTCCGTCACTCAGTCCCAGCAGCAGCGCCTTCAGCAGCCTCTCCTCTGGTCGAGGCTGAGCTCTCTTCAGCCAGTACCATGTGACGGCCACCGGGAGGCGCAGCTGAGGCGGCAGGTGGCTCAGAGAGGCCTCGGTCACCCCCAGAGCCTCCAGTAACACCTGCAGCCGCAGAGAGGGCTCGGCCTGGGGCCAGCGAGCAGAGGCGAGGGTGGATGTGGAAGAAGAAGTTCACGGTCACTTTGGTTACCACACAGGGAAGCTCAGTTTGACTGTAACAGCTAAGGCTGGATGTAAAATACACACAAGCTGATCATTTACACTTATTGTGTGTATTTCTGTGTTTTTTCGTTGGCTACCAGCTCGTGTTTCTCTGTTTGTCAGCAGATATTTGGCACATAATGATAAAATCCTGAAAGTTTCACCTTGTCCAGTGAACTGAGTGTCAACTGCTGAGTGACCCATGTGAAGGCAGGGAGGACTGGGATGTCCGTCAGCTGGAGGCCGTCTCTGTCTCTCTCCGTCACCTCAAGCGGCCCCTCTTTGCCCTGCAGCAGCCCGTACATCACCTGGCGGAGCGGCCTGGAGGTCAGGTGAGCGCTGGGCATGTCGGCGCCGTCCACGGTGCAGCTGAGGCTCATCCTCTTCAACAGCAGCACGTCCAGGATGTCTGAAGTCAACCGGCCCTGCGTCAGCGGCAGCCGGGTCCAGTCTGGGACGAGACCTGCCACCTCCAGAACATGAAAAATGTCTTCATGAAGTACATTTTCCTCTGCGTTCACCTGAAGACTGTGATTACTGTGATTCTCAGGCTGCTACTGAACTTTATTCTCATTGTGATTTATTTTATCAGTTAACTGATCAATCATTTCATCCATTAAACGTCAGAAAACAGTTAAAAAACAGTTCCCACAGCCCGAGGTGGAGGCTCGTTAACTGACCCACTGAAAACAGAAGAAAAGGTGCCTGAAAACTGTAGAAGTGATGGATTTTATTACTTGTTCCTCTGGGAATGGAGGTGCTACCCCATGGATGAAGAACCTCTTCAGGGGGCTGGAAGGAAGCTGGTACTCCTCCATGCCCAGAGACAAAGCCTGCCGCACCTCCTCCTGTCTCGCCCGGCTCTGCGCTCCCATCAGTTCCAGCACCTTGTTCAGAGCCTCCTGAGGCTGGTCGAAGCCCCTCAGCCAGCAGAGCAGCCCCTCCAGGTCGCCTGGTGTCCAGCTGATCGATGGTTCCAGCCTCTGCAGATTCACGTAGTCGTTCCCAGCCAGGCAGGCGAAGGCGGGCAGGAGCTGGTGCTGCAGGTTGAACAAGGTGCAGAAGCTGGAGGTCTTGTAGCTCTTACAGGGGATGAAGCTCTGTGAGCCGCTTCGGTCCACCGCCTCCCACTGGAAATGAGAGAGGGGCAGCAGCCCCGCTGGGAGGTCGAAGATGAAGAAGTCGCCGTCGTTGGAAAGCACCGGGCACTCCCATTCTTTAGCCAGGGCAGCAATCTGCTGGTCGGCTTCTCCGTAGCACTGAGCCACCGGGACCTCCAGCCGAGCCAGCGTCTGTTTGAACACCAGCTTGACCAACTGCGGCAGGATGTACTTCTGCTTGCCGGTCTGCGCCGCTTCACAGGCTCTCCTGATCCCATCCGCAGCTCTTTGCGTTAACGTTTCAAGCTTCCTGTCGTTGTAGTCCGCCCCTCCGTCCAGGACCACGTACGGTGCAACCTTGCAGTCTCTCAGGACTTTGACGAACTTCTCAATCAGCTCCTCAAATGCAGCATACTCCCCGCCGTGATTCTGGTCCAGACCTGAACGATCAACCACAGGACACACAATGAAGAATAACAAGGAATCAGCTCATCACCCTCAGTGTTTACCTGTGAACAGGTGAAGAACATGAAGCCACACCCATGTTCCAGATACTGGAAGAGTCAGTGACAAAACTAAGCCTGAGGGTGTAGGGTCACCACCCGCTGGAGGATAAGCTGGGGTTATCAGAACCCAGCAGCATTGGGCTCAGCACTTCAGGCCAAGACTCAGCAGTCCACCTGCACCTGAAGGACAAGGGACACCCATCTGAGGACAAACTGAAGACTGTCGGTTGGAAGGAGGAGTGAAAGAAGCCACCCACGTCAAACTGGAACGACCATCACTGAAGAGAGGAGGTGGTCAGCCACTTACAATGCAGTCCTGAGACCCCTCCCCAGGCGGCTCAACACCTGTTCAGACCAGGACTCAGGTGACCCTAAACACTCACATCGATCCTGCAGGAGGACAAATGCCTGAGACTCCCCAGCAGTCAGTTAGGACTGAAGCAGGCTGATGGATGGGAGACCAAACGTCCTCTAGACCCTCAAACAAGTCCAGCTGCCTCTTAGGCACTCAGAAGAACCAGGACCAGGATGAGGGTCTCTACAGACCCCTCATGTGGACCACGGCCTGGAGGCTAAACCTGCTCACTGCTGAGACCTGCAGGAAACGGACCTGGACCAGATGGTCTCCAGGCTGTAGGAACATTCTGGATTTCAGTATGTTGGGGAGTATTTTATTTTATTGGTTTGTCTTTGAAGGCATCGTTTAGTTTAATGAAGCGATTCGTTATCACTGGTTTGTCGGTGAAAGTGTCATTAAAAGCATGTTAACAGCATCTGGCGTCGCGTGTTTGCTGGTCAAACTTCAGCAGTTTGTACATCAAAGAAGCTCCAGCAGTACAAATCCACCTCGGCGTGAATATCACAGTAATACTGCAGTAATACTGCAGTGACTCATTCTTCTCTCTCTAACATGAACCTTCAGGTCCATGAAGTAAAAAAACTGATCCGAGGACCTGAACTTATTGCAGTGTTTGTACATGAGGTACTGCTACTTTTACTTCCTGTAAATACATTTCTGAATACTTCTTCCATCAGAAAACCTCAGAAAACTTTACATGAATGTGGAAATACGAGATTTCCACCTGACAACAGCTGTAAAAAGTATCTGATCATCAAATGTGTAAATGAATATTCAAGAGACATGAAGTTAAAAGTGAAGTACTTGTCCCGACTTGCAGTACTGTGACAGTACAGTCTTACCTGACTTGAAGTACAGCAGGTACAGCAGGTTATAGCCGTCAATCAGCAGCCGTCTCCTGCTGAACTGCACGTCCAGGTAGATCTGCGGGTGAGCCTCGATGAGGCGGGTCAGTCCTCGGACCCCCATCCTGGTTCTGGCCCCGCAGGTGAAGCCGCGTCGCTCTTAAAGCGTCAGAGTCCGTTTCTGTTTCCTTAACTTTCACTTTGCTCACGTCACCGCTTCCCCGCAGGTCATCTCACACTCCCGCACAGAAAAGGGACACACATGGCAGCAAATCCATCCCGCGCACAGGTGAGCACGCGCACAGGTGAGCGTGTATTTCACCGAGTTCTTCCTCTGAGCGCGAGACGTTTTTTTAAGATGTAAAAGTTCACAAGAAGAGAGAAGTTTGGTCTTTTCTGAGAGACAGAATGAGCAACTACTGCAAGTATTCTGCCTCATGCAGTAAAAGTACACCGTCATGTAAAGTATCAGCAGTAAAAGTACGCACGTATTCTCACCTTCATGTAGTTGATGTATAATATGAGGTACTTTGTTACTTTGAAACAGAAAAAGTACTATAAAAGTATAATATGCACATTTTCTAATATTCGTTTATTTTTTCTTTTGTCAGCTGATTTTTAATGTATCAGAAGTAAAAGTACTCATGTAAAGTACCCTCATTCATAGTGTTGACTGTATTATTCAGATATTAGTGGAATACTGCAGTAACATGTAGTACATCAGAGTCGTCAGGAGTTTCTTTATTCATTCTTATTTATTTCATAGCTGGTCACGTTTCATAATCTTATGTTTATTTTGTCAAAACTGAAGGTGGAAAGTAAAAGTACAAAGTACGAGTTTCCCTCTGACGTGTGGAAGTAACAACAACAACAACAACAACAACAACAACGTTTATTTGGACAGCAGCTTTCATACATGCACTGAGAGGGAACTTTACACAAAAATAACCATGTATACAAGTACAAAGTCTACAGTCAGTACCTCAAGCATGTACCTGATTACAGTACAGTACTGCATTCCACCACTGCATACCAATACATGTAGCTGTACTGCAGTAGAAGTACACGGCGAGCAGAAGCAGAACAGAAAGTGAAACGTGCTGAAGATGAAGATGAAACTGCGGCTGATTACAGAGAATTCATCAGCTGGACAAGACAGATTAAAACACACACACACACACACACACACACACACACACACACACACACACACACACACACACACACACACACACACACACACACACACACACACACACACACAGGATGTGTCTGCAGTACTGATGTCCAAACGTCAGACGTGGACATGTGTCTTACAGTGTGAGTGTGGAGCTTCTGTTATGTCTGATAACACTCTCACATCAGTACTTTACATCCTGACTTATATTCTTATTATATTCTTAGAATATGACCTAATGTGTGTCATACTTTATAATATTATATTATATATATATATATACATATTATAGAACTTTAGATTTAGTTATACTGAGTTATATTTTAACAACTGCTGTCATTCTGTTCATATACTGATTTATATTTTAAGACTTTGATGCTTCGTTCAGTTCTTTGACAACTTTCTTCTTCTCTTAGTTTTATTCTCGTCCTTCTTCTTTCTTGTATATATTTTGTGTTTGTCTGCATGTTTAAACTGCTGGGATCAATGAAGTAACAGTCTAAGTTTGAGTTTAAGTCTAAGTACATCTCGTGTATTTTTATTATTTTTTTGTACTGTGTTTAATATTCCTTTTCCTTGTGGGACTAATAAAGGTATATTGAACTGAACACACTCTGTCTATCGTCGTGTGACTCGTGCAGGGCAGCAGGGGGCGCTGCTGGAGCCTGTTCGACATCATGTCCGTGGTTGATTTTGATTTTTGGTCCTGAACCTTTTTTCTTGCTCCTTCTCTTCTGGTTTCTGGTAACACCTCACTGACTGTAACAGCTGAATGTCCCCTGCGTGGGATCAATAAAGTTTTATCTCATCTTATCTTAAATCAAGATGAAGGGGTTAAACGCTTAAATTACGTAACAAAATGTGGAAATGATCCTTCTCTTAAATTCGACATTTCAACTTAATATCTCATCATTTTTTGGTTTTAAGCAAACGTTGAACTTGATCATATATATCTTTTTACTCTTTGTCTCCTCTTTTTCAACTTAATCTCCATCTTTTCCTCTTGTTTTGGTGGAAATGGCTCATACGTCGCGACCCTTGAACGCATCAGTGAACTGGAGCGCAGAGACCGTGAAGTACTCTTCGTCTGTGTTCGTGCGCGGTCACGTGGTTAGCGCGTCCCCCGGACTGGTTGAAACCGACGGAAAGCTGCCGGAGGTCGGTGTGTTGTTCTGTCGGTGGTCTGCAGGGACTCAGACCTCCAGCCTGCACAGTGAGAGCTTCACACACGGAGCTCCAGTCATTCACTGCCGGTATGTCCACTTTCTGTGTGCTGAAGACTCGCTGCTTCTTCCGGCAGGTCTTCCCCGGCTTGCCCGCCGCCATGCAAAGACACTATAGCCTGGATGTCTCCTCTCCGCTGCTGCGGACGCAGGGCTACGTAGACGGCCGCTGGGTCTCCGCAGCCTCGGTGTTCCCCGTTCTTGACCCGGCCACCGGGAAGGAGATAGTCCGGGTGTCGGACTGTGGGCCGACGGAGGCCAAGCAGGCGGTGGACGCTGCGTACAAGGCGTTTCAGTCCTGGAAGAAGTGCACTGCTAAGGTACGCTTGCTACACTTGTTCACTGAACTTCACCGGAAAACGGTTAATTAAATATAAATGGTGCATTTTGAACAGAAATGGAACAACATTTGATGGCAGGGTATTTTCTCAACCAGACTTTAATTCGGCTCACTGTTTTTAGAAAAACCTGAAGTTTCACGGTCGGTTTCTTCGCCTGCTGAAGACAACTGGTTCACGAACTTGAGCCAGTTTAAAGCTTTATTTAAGAAATCTGTTTGACTTCCAGAGCGTTGGTTTGCAGCAGATGTCAAAGAGGACAGAGGCTCTCTGGTGACGGAGACGTGCGGGATGCGTCCATGAACACATTCACCTCCGGCGGCAAACACGCGTCTTAAATTGCGTGATATTTGAAAGGGGTTCGGCGGGAGGGCGGCAGGTGTTTCTGTGTGATTTCACCGTGGAGCTTTATGAGTGTCCGGACCCTTATTGACTGTCTGGAATTGATCATTTTATTAGTTAACATAATGCTTTTTAATAGTTATAATAATATCAAAAGTAGCAGTACTCAAATATTTTACTTAAGTACAAAAGTATTAACATCAGTGCATACTTAAAGGACCAAAAGTGAAAGTACTCAGTATGCAGGATAATGTGTATTACATTGTTGGTGTATGAGTGGTGATGCATTATATGTAATCATCATTTTAATTCTGATTTCAGCTGATCACTGATCAGTTTACACTACGTAATACATACAAGGACAATATTTCCCTCTGATAGTATGAAGTAGCAGAAAATGGACATATTCAAGGACAAGTACCTCCAAACTGTACTGCAGTACTTGAGTAAATGTACTCGTTACATTCGGCCTCAGAGACCTGAAGGCTGCGCTCAGTGATTTCTGTCTGTCCCGTCCAACAGTCATTAAACCTGATCACAGTCTCACAGCAGCACGAAGACAAAGTCCAGAGTTCTTTGGTTGGTGACTCTTTAAACTCTCACATTTAGCATCTCTGACGGATGCAAACATGTCATTGGTGGTTTGTGACACCGTCTGTCAGCGTTATGTGGACGGGTGTGTTCCTGTCCAAATCATGTCAATCAGCTGAACTGAGGACAGCAGGAACCTGAGCCTCAGGCGTCCAAGCAAAGTGTCTCAAGATCAGTTTGAGCGAGTAAGAACCAGACTGACCGAAGCTCCGAGTCACCTTCACTCACTTTGAATCCACACTGAGCAGAAAGCAACGAATGTCTGCGGAGAGCTGGACGCTGTAATCTGATTGGTTGTCCTGCAGGAGAGGAGCGTCCTGCTGAGGAAGTGGTTCGACCTGCTGACGCTGCACAAAGAAGACTTGGCCAAGCTGATCACGTTCGAGAGCGTGAGTGACGAGTTTTACTTAACGATGTGTGATTGACAGCAGAGGATGTGCTGCTGCTGCGTTTCCTGTCCAAACAGGAAACAGGAAGAGCAGGTGATTCATGACGTCACGCATGTTAACGGGCCAGTGTTTCCTCCAGGTGAAGGTGAAGATCAGAGATTTTATACACGACTGTTTCGCTTTTGAGAATAATTAACAATAATAATTTGACCTTCAAGCTTCTAACGAGCAGAAAAACTCGAGCTGCTTCCTGTTTTCTAACAGCAGCGTTTTAATGAACTCTTCGGATGTTTTGTGTATAAAAATCTGAATTGGTGAAGTAACTTCTAACTAAAGATAAATGGAGTGAAGTACAAAGTACAGTAGAGGTAGGAAGTAGCTTGAAAAGTACTTCAGATGTGTACTGCAGTACTGCAGTATTCCATCGTTCCTCAGTGTTACGAGAAAGAATCCTCAGGAAACCAGTTTGCACTGGAACTGGTCCCAGTGGAAGCTCTGTGGATCATTGACAGTGGCTGACACAGATGCATCAGTCACCCTAACGCTGGCCTGTGATTGGCTGTCGTGTCCTGACTCCATGTTGTGTGTTGCAGGGTAAACCCATGCGGGAGTCTCTCGGCGAGATCGCGTACGCCGCCTCCTTCCTGGAGTGGTTTTCGGAGGAGGCTCGGCGCGTGTACGGCGACATCGTCCCGTCGCCCGCCAAAGACCGAAAGATCCTGCTCCTCAAACAGCCCGTGGGCGTCGCCTCCATCATCACGCCGGTGAGCAGCCAATAAGAAGGCAGGCTTTCAGGTGATGTCATCTGCACTCATGCTGGCGGCGGCGGTCGCTCAGACTGAAACTGTTGGATGGATTGTCATGAAGTTTTCATGGCGCTCAGAGGTTGCCTCCTCATGACTCTGGTGATCCTCAGATTTGTCCTCCAGCGCCACCATCAGGTCAAATTAATTTCTGATCAAACACCTGCAGAACTGATGACGTTCCCATCAGTGGCAGATGTTAGCATGCTAACACGCTAAACCCAGGTGGTGAACAGCTAAACATTAGCACGTTAGCATTGTCTCAGTGAGCATGTTAGCACGCAGGCACTAGCATTTAGCTCAAAGCAGCATTCATGTGCAGAAATCTGTTTACAGAGAGTAGCCATCCGCTAACAGGGAGGGGGCGGGGCTTATGACCCGTGCTGCCGCCGGCCACCAGGGGGCGTGTTCCTTTATGTGCGGTGGGTGGAGCTGCAGGTCTGATGATCAGCAGCTCGCAGTGCGTTCATCGCAGCTGCTGCAGAAACAGGAAACGTACCAGACTCTAAAAGCAGGAGCTAAACGAGGCTGAAAAGCTCTGTCCGGCTGCAGAGACGCAGATGCTTCCCACAGATTTCACAGTGAAACATGTTGACGTGATGCTCGTTTGGCGTGTCGTCCACAGTGGAACTTCCCCAGCGCCATGATCACCAGGAAGGTTGGAGCTGCTCTGGCTGCCGGCTGCACGGTGGTGGTCAAACCCGCAGAGGACACGCCGCTGTCGGCGCTCGCTCTGGCTGAGGTCAGCACGCCCGACGTTCACTTCCTGCTTCTTCTGTTGATGTCACGGTTTCACCGGAAGCCTCACCTGTCACCTGTTGACCTTCCCTTGCAGCTGGCGGAGCAGGCCGGGATCCCGGCGGGGGTCTTCAATGTGGTCCCTTGTTCCCGAGAGAAGACTCCATCCGTCGGGGAGGTTCTCTGCACCGACCCGCTGGTGGCCAAGATCTCCTTCACCGGCTCCACCGCCACCGGCAAGGTGAGACGCCAGCATGGCCGCCTGCCTGCTTCTGAAAAGCTGGCGGGGTCACATGACCTGTGGCTGACTCAGCAGGTCTCTGCAGGTCGAGGTTTTGCTCTAAAACATTTGAAATGGCTTCGTCTCTCAGGTGCTGCTGAAAATGGCCGCCGACACTGTGAAGAAGGCGTCCATGGAGCTGGGTGGCCACGCCCCCTTCATTGTGTTCGACAGCGCCGACGTCGACAGGGCGGTGAGCGGCGCCATGGCCTCCAAGTTCAGGAACTCTGGACAGGTAGAGAGCGAACAACGACCCCGCCGCCGTCAGTGTCGTTAATGTTTCTGCCGTCGCACATCGCTCTCCTCCTCCTCCTCCTCCTCCTCCTCCTCCTCCTCCTCCTCCTCCTCCTGCAGACATGCGTGTGCTCGAACCGCTTCCTGGTGCAGAGCGGCATCCACGATCGCTTCATGGAGAAGCTGGGCCAAGCGATGGACGCCGAGCTGCGCGTGGGTCACGGCCTGGAGCCCGACACCACCCAGGGGCCGCTGATCAACAGCAGAGCTGCAGAGAAGGTGAGCGAGCAAACCCACAGCTGAGCGTCAGCCGGGCAGGTATCAGGCTGTCACACCTGACGCCGTCTGTCTACAGGTGGCCCACCAGGTCTCGGACGCCGTGTCGAGGGGGGCGAAGGTGCTGAAAGGCGGGAAGCGTCTGGAGGGGTCCTTCATGGAGCCCACGCTGCTGGCCGACGTCAGCACGGAGATGCTCTGCATGAAGGAGGAAACCTTCGGCCCGCTGCTGCCCGTCATCCGGTCGGTACTGCGAGGGCGTGACCAACGTCAGCGTCTCTGAGCTGCCTGTTAAACACTGTGTCGTGTTCAGGTGTCTGTGGACCAATCAGGACTTTTGTTTGATTCCCAGGTTTAACACAGAGGAGGAGGCGGTGGCTATAGCTAACGCATCCAACGTCGGGCTGGCAGGTGAGTCGTCCCTCTCCTGGTCAGGTGTTTGAAAGGAGCCGGCTGCAGGTGTAAACCGTCCCTTTGTGTCTCAGGTTACTGCTACTCGCAGGATGTCAGTCAGATCTGGCGGGTGGCCGAGGCGTTGGAGGTGGGGATCGTTGGAATCAACGAGGGTCTCCTGTCCACCCCGGAGGCCTCGTTCGGGGGGGTCAAGCAGTCCGGTCTGGGCTGCGAAGGCTCCAAGTACGGCATCAAGGAGTACCTGGAAGTCAAGTACATGTGCTTCGGAGGCCTCACGCCATGAAACCGGACGCCGCGGCTCAGGCGGTACGACGCTCGTATGAACACGTCTGTCAGTAGATTTCAGGATTTAATTTATTAATTTACCCGTAAATCCAAAATAAATCAGCTGTTTAAAACGTCTCTGTGCTGCCGTTAAAACGGCTTCAGTCTAAACTGGCAGTTTGAGCTGATGTAGAAACGAGTTGAGTAACTTCTCATAAGTCATCTTGTTGTTGTTGTTGTACACCTGTGAGCTCAGACAGGTGAGACAGGGTCCTCCTCATTTGTCCTCTGTTGCCTTTTCACAGAAACTTTTCACACTCAGACAAAAAAATGGATTATTTGATAGAACCAGTTTGACTTTTAGTCTCTGGCAGAATGAAACATTCACAGAGGCTGATATGAGGGAAATACTCACTTCTGATTGGCCGGTTATAGCATGGCTGCTCTCCACCAATCACAATAAAGTGCTGGTGCGCCGTCTGTCCTTTGGCAAAGTTCTAGCTTTAAGACAGCAGCAGCTTCTCGTTTTCACCTGTCGGTCTTCTGTTAGCTCGCTCGTTAGCTCGTCTTCAGCGAGCGGATCTTTAGTAACGAGCTTCCTTTGACACAAAAGACTGCGAGTTGAGACTCTGACCAATCAGCTCTGCAGTGTTGATCTTTTAGCATCAGCTCAGCGTGTTTGGAGCCTCAGAGTGCCAAAAAAAACCCCTCAACGTTTGCCAAATTCATTCATTAAAATGTTTAACGAACTGATCTGAACTGATGCAGACGACGTGAGACTAAAGAAGCGTCGCTGTTGTTGAAGCCTGTTGTTAGTCATCAGAATAAGTCTGATAAACATCACGCTGTTCAGACGTTTACTGGACAAAAACAACAAACAAACAAACAAACAGGTCAGATTTCTGCTTTATTGTTCACGTTTCCAAACAGTGTTTTTTATTTAACAAGAGAAAAAGATTTGAACATGAGGACCAGCTGACTCGCTCAGTGCGCTAACGTTAGCCTGAACTCTGATAGGACCGTCTGCCCCAGCAGGTGTGAACGCAGGTAACCACTCGTTAGCCACGTAAATGTTAGCTTACTCGTTAGCTCGTTTCTGTTTGCATAACTGAGATAAACTGAAGCAGAGATCCAGAGAGTGACGGATCTGCTGTGCTGAGCTGTGATTGGACAGTTACCTCAAATCAGATAATGAACCTCTAGCCAATCAGAATGCAGTATTCTCTGTGACCATGTGAAGCTTCAGAAAGTTCAGGAAGTCGACCTGAACATTATTTACAAGTCAGAACATTGACAACTCAGCTGTGACGTGAACGCAGCTTCATCTCTTACAGAGGAGGAGGAGTCGCACAGGTGAGCACGCACAGGTGAGCACGCAGGTGTTCAGTAGCACAAAGACTTTAAACAGAAAGGAGCTGCAGAGATTATGTGATTAAATCCATTAAAACCTTTAGTTAAATTTAGTAAAACGAGTTTGTCGTGAGCGTTTTGACGAGTCTGTTAATGTAAAAACTAATTTTTAGGATTAAAATGTTTGTATTTGAACAAAGGAGGACGTGTTCGAAACCACTGTAAGCTTCACAACTTCATTTTAACAAGTTAGAGTACAGAGCATTTATACGAACTCAGCAGTGATCAACGTCTGTCAGATCTGCTGAAACATAAAAACAATTAATACATAAACGAATAAAAACATCAATGTGAAAGTTCTGGTTGTGAACATGAGTGCATGCACCTGATTTCTTAGGAGGGATAAACGTCATATTTGCGTATTAAAAACTGTCCTTCGTCATCGTCTTGTAGTCAGTGGATGAATATTTTGTTATGGTTCAGACTGATGTGGATTTTTTTGAGAAAAAACTTGACCCGCCGTCGTCAGACCTGTCGTGTACCTGAAGTCTGTGTCAGGAAGTAACTCCGCCCCCCGAAACCTGCAGCAGTTGACCGTCTCACCTGGCCGCGGTGATGTACAGGTGCACAGGACGCTGTGACATCACTGTGGTCAGAGGTGGACGAGCTTCTGTTCCGAGCCCGAGCAGAGAAACGCCTCACGATGACGATCGTTAGCTTCACCACACTCTGACTCATCATCAGGTGTACAGATCGCGTCGTCAGGAGATAAACATCTCAATACTCTCAGCGGCCACTTTATTAGGAACACTGGTACGACTGGTTTCCATCGAGCAGCTCTGCCACAGTTTCTGTTGAAAATACATAAATTCAACTTGATGTTTATTCTGCAGGTCAGAGCAGAAAAAACCTTATCGACAGCATCAGACTGCACAGGTGTACCTAATAAAGTGGACAAGCGTGAATGTGCTGACGACACAAATCAAAATAAAAAGGTAGAAAAACCAGGAATGAAGCAGAACGTAAATGTGAGCTGCAGGTTTCCTGATGAGGGCTGTCTGACTTTCTAACGTGGACTCATTCTGTTCTTACCTGTAATATAATGTTAGAGTTGATAGAAAAATCTTAATTTTGTATTTCTGACTAAAGACTTTGATGGAAAATTAAAGAGGAAATTGAAATATTACAGCTTGTTTTGAGTGTTTTATGCGCTGATTCTGGTTTTCGGGCTCTTCTTCAGTCCAAAGTTATTTTATTTTGTGTTTTGGGCCTGAAGCAGCTTCATCAGTCCGTCAGTCTGGATCAGCTGATTTAAGCCTGAGATGTGACCTTAAGCTGAATTAGCTTCTAAGGCCAAACACTGCAGGTGAACCACTGGTTTCTGCTTGAAATAGAAAATCAATCACTGTTTTAAAATCAAAATGAAAAAACCATCTTTTCCTCTCCCGTCGTCGTCATCTCTCCGGCTGTCGTCAGTTCAGATGAAACAGCTCGAAGCCGCTCGGCTCGTTGCTCAACGTGCAGAAAGAAAACAGATTTGACAAACTGAACGTCGTGACCCTGCTGCAGAGTTTCATGCTGATACCTGTTCAGGTTTGTCCTCCGTTCACCTGCAGCGTCTGGCCTTTGGTCCGGTTAGCTTTCAGTTAGCTCAGAGGTGGTGATTAGCTCGTTAGCTAACAAGATAAAACATGGAAATCAGTTTTCTAAAGTTGCATTTTTTCCTGTTTTGTCAGAGCTTGGTCACCAGTTTCCAGTGTTTGTGCTAAGCTAGGCTAACCCCAGCCAGACCTGTAATAGATGCACAGATGAATCTTCTCATGTGACTCTGGGGAAGACGATGTCCACAAATTCTTCTTCAGTTCCTTCTGTTAAAGTCTGTGTTTCCGTCCTCAATGTGCGAGGTCCTGATATAAATATCTTTCAGCCTGTTTTATCCTGCGTGGAGTCGCAGCCTTAAATCCTCCAGAGGAACCTCAAATGTCACACTGGTTCATTTCACTGACCTCACAGCACAGGGTTTCTGGGTAATGAAGTCCTTTCAGAAGCCAAACATCTGGCTGCCGCTGGGGGCTGCAAGAGCGCAAAACATCCCAGACGACACCCGCCTCCGTCAGCCGAAGGCGTTGCCGTTGCGGGCGGCCTGGGCGCCGAGCCAGTTCCTGCTGCGGACGGGTCGGTCGCGGCTGAAGATGGTGTCCTGGTCGCTGTCCAGCTCGGACTCGGACATCATCAGGCTGGAGTTGTGCTCTGTGCTGCGGTGTTTGATGCCTGCAGAGAGGAAAAGGCGTTTGAGTGTGAACTCCCTGTCCGGATTCTCATTGGATGAGCAAACTGAACCGACTGCTGCTCATTCATCCCAGAGGCTGAACGTAGAACTGCACAAAAGGACAGATACTACACATATGCATCGATGCGAGACGAGCTGAGACATTTCAGCGTCTCACTGAAGGGACTCACTGAATTTGGGTCTGAGCTCCACCCGCTCCTGTTCGTCCATGTTGTCCAGGATGGTGTATTTGGTTTTCTTCCTCACCTTGGTCTGCCTCCTCCTAAACGCAGTCAAACAGGGTTGAGACACGCAGTAACGCTGCAGCTTTCATCACAGTGTGATTCAGAATAAATGTTTCACCTCTTGCAGCAGCAGATGAAGGTCCAGCTGATGGACAGGATGAAGACCATGAGCACGAAGCTGGTCAGGATGACGTACAGCACCCTCCACTCTGACGGGAAGAGCAGAGCGGTCGGTGAGTCCGACTCCTTCCTCTTATTCTACCAAGCAGCCGGCCTCTCCCGACCCCCCAGCCCTGAATCCGTCACTGCATCTCCTCTTCAGAACCCAGTGAATCTCTGTCCCTGTGCCTCATCCTGCTGTCTGTCCACCCTGCATCTGTCCACACCGGTCCTCAGAAAGCTTGGCCTCGACCTCGACATCCCCACCAATCACAGACCCACCTCCAGTCTGCCCTTTCTATCGAACGTACTGGAACACCTGGAACACCATCGCCTCTCAACCAACACCACAGACCTTTTCAACCACAGTCCCCGTGGACCTCCTCCTCTCCTCTGATGCTCACTCCCTCATCCTACTTGACCTCAGCACCACCTTCATATCACCGTCACTGCCCCCTGCTGGTTCATTAGCATCCACCTCTGACAGAGCCCCAGTCTCTCGTGGCGTCCCCCAGGGCTGGATGCTCGGTCCCCTCCTCTTCATCCTCTACATGCTTCCCTTTGGTCTGATCATGCGCCAACATGGCCTCCATTTCTGCCCTCATGCCGACGACACCCAGCTCTACATCTCCACCAAATCCATTTCTGCTGCCCCTCACTGCACCCCCACAAACTGTACACAGATCTTTTCAACTGCGATAAATCTAAAATCTTCATCACTGACCCAGAATTCCTCATCAACCAGTGGTACACGTCATTAGAGCTTATAATTACCGCAGTTGCTCTCTCCGTCGCCAAGGTAACGGCGAATCAGGTTCTCTGTCCAGAAGGGGTCGCATGTGCACTCTTTGGTGATTGGATCACACTGGCCACGCCCCGAACAGTGAAGCAAGCACACTGAAAGAAAACAGACCAAAAAAAAGAAGAAACTGTCACATGATCCTCAGCGAGCCGTTTGATAGGTTCAGGGGATTCAGGTCATTGTTTCACTTAAAGGTGTTTTCTAGACACCTGGATGCTGCAGGGAGCACTGTTAGCATCGCTGTTAGCTTAGCGGATATCCGCCTTACATCTTCACATTCAGAAGAAATAACTTCTTCAATGTGGAGAAAAGGGAAACGTTATTTTTCACTGATGTTTTATGCTTCAGTATCCAAACTGCTTACAAAACAACGTGTCTTTGTGTGTAAAAAACAGAGTTTTGGTGGTGAATCGACAGTTTTCAGAGTTTTGTCCGCGGTGGACAGTTGGACGGTCAGTTTGGACTCACAGACGGTGTCGACTCGCAGCACTCTGAACAGCAGGTAGTCGCTCTTCTCTCTGAGCAGCTGGTTTCTCAGCAGACCCACCAGCCTGGAGCCGGAGATCGGCCCCGAGGGGCCCCTCACGGAGAAGCGCATCAACGTGCTGCACACACACACACACACACACACACACACACACACACACACACACACACACACACACACACACACACACACACACACACACACACACACACACACACACACACACACACTATCAGGGATTCCACATCTGAAGCTTTTCTTGATCGAAGAATCGACTTCCTGTCTCAAAAACAGATTTCTCTAAGTGTTCCTCTTTAGGTTAAGTGTGTTTGAAGTGTGAAGAACGATCTTTCAGCCGAAGGGTTTTTCAGGTAACACCTGAATGAAAACACCTGGTACCTGAGGTGCGAGTGTCCCTGCAGCGCTCGGACCTGGATGTCGCCGTCCAGGACGTGGAGAAGAGCGGCCAGCTGTCGGACCACCGTGTCCCTCTGAGCCACGCTGACCTGAGACACCGACACCAACATCTCCAGCTCCACCTCCTCGCCGCCGCCAGGCTCTACGGAGACACAGCAGGGACAAACATCAGTCATGTGACGGTTGGCAAATGCAGGACGTAAGGAAGGAAGTCAGAACCTTCAGTTTCTCTTTTCGTCTCACCTGGTCGGACCTCCACGGTGGCCGTGGCGGCGCTGGAGCGGCCCTGAGCGTCCGTCACCCTCAGCTGGAACAGGTAGGTTCCCTCCACAAGGTTGGTCAGAAACAGGGAGGCCTGAGTCTCTGAGCTGTACAGCACGTCCTGCAAACGGCATTAATCCAAATAATCCAAATGAAAACTTCACGTTTCCCGACACCTTTTTATTTGCTTTAGAAGGATTTAACGAAATCCAATCAGATCTCGTGTGTAAAAACGGAGTCCGATGTGATGCAGTTTGCTTTGCGGACTTGAGGATCGAGCCATGTAATCTTTAATATGCTCGTATCTCATCTCTGTATGAGGGTCTGCACTGACCCCAGCAGCTGGACTCTGGCTGTCTCGGACCCACAGGTAGTGGACCAGGGTCTGGTCTCCGTCGGTCACGGAGCCTCTCAGGACCAGAGAGTTGTTGGGCAGAGTGAGGGTGTGGCTGCCGCTGGCGTGGGCGACAGGAGGAAGACTCCTGGCTGCGGGACGAAGGACGGCGGTTCATTGAAACGTGACTGGAGTTAATCTGCATTCAGAGTTCATTTAAAGTTCTAAATATTCAATATTTCCATGATTGATTCAGTGTTTGGTCTTTAAAATGTCAGAAAAACAAGTTTCCTCAAATGTTCTGTGGATCAAACCCTCTCGTGGGCTTCGACCTGCTCACCTTCCTGGACCCTGACGGTCAGCGACGCGCTGTCTGTCGCCCCCTCCTGGTCGCACACTGTCAGCCTGAAGGTGTAACGTCCTGCCCGCAGGCCTGTTGCCGTGGCAACCGCCTGGTCGACTCCCTCCATCTTTAATCCTGGGGGGCCGCTGGAGGAAGCACAAACATTCAAAGTTAATCATCTCCATTAAAACATTACGCATCTCAGGAACAAAGCGAAGCGTCTGCGTCCGACCTGACGGCGTCCCAGTGGAAGCTGATGATGCCGCGGTCGTCGGTGCTTCCGCTGCCGTCGAGCAACAAGCTGCTGACCGGGAGGAGCAACTTCCTGTCAGGACCCACGACGGCCACCGGGCCACGGTTTGACCCCCCGACCTCTGACACTGAACAAAGGGAGGGGACAGACGGAAGAAGAAGACAGTAAGTGAGAAACGGTGCGTTTAAGTGTTTCAGTTGTTCTTTGTTCATTTATTGAACAGGGACAATAAGATGGACAAGGTTACTTAAGGAGAAGCAGCACATCAGGGGTGCTTTTCATTACGTTGAATTGTGCCTCCTCGTCTCCTCTCTCCTTCGTCGACCCGGAAGTTGTTTCCCCTCCGCCATGATGAAGGATCTTCCAATTGCTTAAATGCACCTGAAGGAGACGAGGAGCGAGGAGAGAGGAGGCTTCTGAAGGAGATCAGAGTGAGGACACACCGGTGTATCCTACGCCGAAGTCTTTATTATTTAAGGGGCATGTCGTACGTGGCACATGTTTGAATCATGGCGGGAGCAGGTAAACGTCATCAGTAATTGACGTCGCTTCGGACTGACGCTGCGCAGCGAGGATTTTTCATTTCGGAGTTTCATCTCCTCCGTCCTCACGTCCCTTCCTCGCATCCCTCTTTCATGTCCTTGCTGGGCGGAGCTAAGACGCGAGGAGAGGAAGCGAGTGGAGGAGACGAGGAGACCAATTTACCGAATGAAAAGCACCCAGATGTTCTGTATGTGCAGCCTCCAGCTCTGCTGACACTTCAAACTGCAGGTTTACTCATTCAGCGCCCCCTGCTGGCCAGAGCAAACATCATCTACTTAAATATAAAGAAAGAGAAAACTCCTGCTCAGCTGCTCGTGGATGATGTCTGGAAAGATTTGCGTATTTGAAGGGTGAACACGTCTGTTTCAGACGCTTTGAGGAGCTGCTCACCTGAACTGGACGTGAACGAATGAAGCAGAGAAAATCATTTTTAATCACTTTAAATAGTTACAAAAAACAGGTCCGATGGAAAAACTGAAAGCAGCGTCCAGCAGAGAGAGTGAGTCTGCAGGTTCACTGACGCAGTCACAGGATTTACTCTGGACGCTTTTATTTTAGCAGATTCTCTGTTGACTCTCTCAGAGCCACCATGAACCTGTGCAGGTGAGCAGACACAAACAAACGCTGTGCAGAGAGGAAGAACGACGAGATGAACACCAACAGGAAGTCAAACACGAAGCGGCATGTGAATGAAGCACCACAGTCGGTGGGAATCGGCTCATACGAGCGTGTTTGCTGCAGGTGTAAACATCCTCTTCATCATCGCGCTCATGCTACCATCACGTCATTTCATCTCCCAACATCAACACACGTGTTATTCATATACTCACTGGCCTCTGCAGCGGTCGTGGTGGAGGGCACCGTCGTGGTTGGAGGGTCGGCGCTGGGGGTTGAGGCGGCGGTGGTGGGGTCAGAGGTCACGGCTCCGGCCGGGGGGTGGGTGGAGGCTGGCGGAGCTGCTGACTGAAACACCTTCAATGTGTCTGTGAAGCACCGAGACGACACAGAATTCATCAATCTGATGATCTGACTCAGAGCTCATGCTCAAACGTGAGGGTGTTCAGTACCAGCTGTGGGTTCAGGAGACACTGAAGCATCAAGTTTAACCGTGGGCGACGTCCCCTCCACAGGGTTTCCAAGGGACAGCATCAGGGGCCGACCTGCAGGTGAAGGAACAGCGCACCTGTTTTCTTTCTGTCACTGTGAGTCGAATGTTTCTGAAGGAGTTTCAGCTCCAAACTGAAGATTTCATTTTGTCTGAATTTGTTTCAGGTTAATCTTTCCAAGAATTCAGATACCAAACGTTTTTGTTTGTAAAAAAATAAAAATAATCAGCTGTGTTGTTTTTAGCTCGTTCACCTTTTCCAAACGGCCACTGGAGGGCGCCACAGTCACTCATCTATAACTCACAGGCAGCTTCACATTCATGAACACTCAGGTGGCTGTCAAACATGACATCATTCTCTCAGGTGTACCTGGCTGTGTGGACGTGCTGACGGTGGCAGCGGTGGGAAGTGACGTCCTTATTTGGTCACGCTGAGTGGAGTCAGACGTTAACGATGTCGGTGATGTTGACATGGTGCTGCTGTCTGTTCTGGTCTGTGAATGAAGAAGAAAACTCCCTCTGAAATCACAAACTGTCATTTTACAGTTTTTTTGAACACATTAAACAAACAAGAAAAATGTTAAACAATGAGCTTTAGACAGAGCCAGGCTAGCTGTCCCCCCCTTCCTGTCTTTATGCTAAGCTAGGCTAACCATCACCTCATCTCACTCATGGCTGTAAAGAGATCCACGTTTGGAGACTTGTCCTCGGCCTTGTTGTTGTTAACCTGATGAACTCCATCACTCACCGTGTCCTCTGAGGCAGCAGGGGCTGTTGGTCTCCTGGTTTCGTCCTCATGTCCCTCGCTGCTGTTCCCCTCAGAGGAGGCTCTATTCTGGGCCACACTGCTGTCAGTCAGTCCCCTCTCTGGACCATCCTCTGTCTCCGATTGGTTGAACCCGTCTCCAGCTTTCAAGGACGGTCGATTGGTGATCGTCTCCACCTCTGAGCCGGGCCCTCGCCGCTCCTGACTGCCGTCTGAATACTCCACATCCAGAAGGCGGGGGTCAGAGAAGTCCTGCCGGGGCCTGTCGAACAGGGCCAGGTCCTTCAGGGCCTCCAGGTCCCCGGGGGCCTCAGAGGACTGTGAGAGGGGCCGCCAGCGGCTGCTGTACGGCTCCCCTCTCACCAGAGACTGCAGCACCAGCGTCTGCGGTGACGCCCTCTGCAGGAAGGCGAGGACGGAGTCGGCACCGGGACTCTCCCGGGGCTGGCAGTTCTCCTTCTGCTGGCAGCTCAGGATGTAGCAGCGGCCCTCGAACAGCCAGGCCAGGTCGTAACCCGGCAGGTTGCAGCACGCCGCCATGCACTGCGGCAGAGACGCTACGTCAGGCACCCACAGGATACCGCTGCTCTTCACCGCCGGAGACACCACGGCCTCCGAGAAGGTCGCCTCCTGCCAGCACTGAGACGCCACGACAGCTGCAACACAACACCACACCACACGCTGGTTTACTCTGTTTCACTGAACACTTTGCTGAGTTTTTCCCTCCTGTCATGGCTGCTTTAAGCATTGAGACTCTAAAACACCTGAGGAAGTAAATACAACAGACAGAAACACCAGAAATCCTCCTGAGAACTTGTTTAGTCCAGTTTAGTGACATGCAGATGAAGCATGAAGCTTCTGGTTTCAATTTCAGAGAGCACAGTGACATCTAGTGGCTCGTAGAACTTACTGCAGCTCTTCAATAATCTTATAATCAATAATCTAATCTTTGAGCTTCAGGATCTACTCTGCTGCTGCATGTAAACAGCTGTACTCTAAAATATCAATATATCAATATCAAACATTTATTTTTGTGCACATTAACGGCACGTGTTCATGCTCACCGGTTGTTTTTCATTAATAAACATAAAAACAAACATTCATTTCAAAATGACGAATGTGGCACCTTCGACGCTGTGAAGCAGCAGCAGAAACGTTTTCTCCCACATGGTCGCTCAGTCTGAGGATCTGCAGCCTGAAACAAGAACACAAACTGTTTTTCTGAGCTCGTCAGACGTTTGGAGATCCGTGGTTCTCACAGGACGGCCGAGCTGCAAACATATGATGATCTTCTAGAATCTGATGCATTGATGAAGATTGAAGCAGCATCAGGATATAAAGGAGTTCAATGAGCTCCAGCTGAAACATCGACAGCAGGAACATGCAGCAAACACAGCTGAGATTATTTATGCAGGATTTTTACTTGTAGTGGAGAATTTTCACAATGTGTATTAGTATTTTACTTCAGTAAAAGCTCTGAATACTTCCTCCTCCACTGATTATACTCATCATTCAGTGGGAGACATTTAGAGCACAGCAGACATTGTGTGTATTGGTTCCTGGACAGTTTCAGCACCACGCTGCCGGACAGCGCCCCCGGAGCCCCGCCCAGCAGCAGACAACACGCTGCTTGGTGATGGAAAACCAACGCACCTTCATCCCAAAACCTGATGTATTACATCAACCCCGTGTAAGACAGTTTCATTTGACTTCTTAAGGCGGATACACAGAAAATGATCGTCGTTACGGCTCGTGTTTGTCCGGATGATGCGCAGGTTACTCTCCTGAAAAGTCCGTCATTTAAAACTCCGTTGAAAACTCTATGAGTTAAAAGCGTTCTCGCTTATGGATAACTACATGTAATCAATAACACATCACTTAAAACAGTTTCTGTATCTATTAACACTGCTTTCAAATTCGGCATGAATCAATTACACAAAATAACGCGTCCTCCACCAAAACTTCAACTTCAGCTGGGCCTGTTCCTGATGCCAGATGCACTGCTCCTCCGATAAACACCTGCAGTGCAAGACGGTTTTAAATTTGGCATTTTGCTAAAAACTGGTCCAGACATAATGGAGAGACATTTAAGAATAAAGGTCCCAAAAAACAGGCCACTAATGTGCGACAGAGAACTTCTTTTAAATGATTTGTGCGTTCCGCATCTTCACTTTTCAGAAACCTAATATTAGAGAATTTATAAAGGGAGTCTGGCGAACATGACGCAGGCCAACAACGGATGGCAACCTTAGCTAATGTCTGTCAACAAACACCCAAATAATCCTGAATCTTCCTCCATCGTGAGGTCAAAAGGCGACAAAGTGTCCGCAACAACAGCAAATTCAACCGTCCCTCGTGTCGTCGGTTGAGCGTTGAAACACCTGAACGTCGCGATAATTTACACGTTAACCCACCTGGTTGCGATCCGCTGGTCCCAGTCCTCCCAGTGACTCCTTAATGGCTCTGCAGAACGAACCCAGTCAGTCCTACAGGTTACATACTGGAGTCTCACTGGGTGCGGTTTAACTGGTGACACGCTGGTGCTGAATTGGTACCGAGAAAACACGACCAGTGTCGAGTCAGCGAAAACACATGACATCCGGTCATAACTCTTCAAAATAAAACGTGTAGCCTGTCACCGTACAGCACGATGTCAAAGTAAATTAATATTTCGGGCATTTATTTTCTCCTTCAGCACTTTGCACATTTAAATAACGTCTTCATCCAGTTTAGAGGATCCAAAGCTTTTTCTTCTTAAAAAATAATTATGAACCATCACTTATTTTTCCTGCTGTAAAGAGATACAATGATATTACCCCAAATAGCCTTTAAAGCTACTGCGGACGCCTTTCAAGTTACGTACTATTATAATTAAGATAAACAGTAAATATATAATAACACTTTTTGGATAAATAGTATATTCTGAAGACCGATTTAACATGGCACAGTAGCTCACCTGAGCCTTAAAAGTTTAAAACTCAAACTTTTTCCCGCTCATATTCAAATCAAACATCTCTCTTTGATCGCAACAATCCAAACCAACAGAAATGATAATAAAAGGCTTCACAGCGACAAAAAAACTGAAAACTTGGATTTACAGAATCCGCATCATAACATCTGCCAAACCCTTCATACGAGACAGACACGCCTGCTCAGTTCAGCCAATCAGCCCGCAGCCCTTCGGTAACCTGTTAGCTAGCCAGCTAGGCTAACTGCGCTAACCGAACCAAGCCTAGCTGACTAGCTTTGACGCTGGCTAACGTTAGCTGAGTTAGCTTTCCACGTCCAAACACGTAAAATCAACGTCTCGAGTCTCACCTTTGTTCTGTGTTTATCTTCTTCAGTGTTGTCTCTTTTTTGGCTCCACGAGGAAACATTGGACGCCATGTAACCACTGCCGCCATTACTGCTAACCACAGTCCAATCACTTCCTCATCGGGGTCAAAGGTCAACAAGTAACGTCATTCTTGCGTGAATGATTTGATAAATATTATTAAATATATCATCTTATTTTTCATTTTTGAGCATAAAGATGCTTTCACTCAACACATGAGGCCGCTTGCCTATTTCTAAAACAAACAAACAACAAATTTAATAAATAAATAAATAAAAATGGCAGCTATGGGGTCAAA
The DNA here is from genome assembly GCF_039877785.1 of Chaetodon trifascialis. Lineage (NCBI taxonomy): Eukaryota > Metazoa > Chordata > Actinopteri > Chaetodontiformes > Chaetodontidae > Chaetodon > Chaetodon trifascialis. The sequence continues at coordinate 30,155,561 of NC_092062.1, read as the reverse complement.
CGCACTTCAGCTTGTTTTGTCCTTCTTGTGGCCCCTGGTTTCTTCAGTGGCCCTCTGCAACCACACAGTCCACATACAACAAGAAACTGGCCTTTCCAGTGTCTCTCCAGCTGTTTCCATCTAAAAATAACAAAAAATGAAATGTGTTTCATAGAAATGTGTCAAAAATCAGCTGAAATTTGTCTCAGCTGAAAAGTGTCAGCAACATATAAATTTATATCAAGGTAAATAAATCAGACAAGTTGGAAAATCAACATATTTTTAAAAAAGGGTATTATTCCTGTATGACACACCTGTATCTAGTTTATCTTACCTGAACACATAAGATAATAAACTTTAAATACTAAACTTTGTATTTACAGAATATTACCACTGTACACATTCAGAGCATCCTCAGAGTTCACGTTCATTTCACTTACAGGCTGATGTAAGTCATTTATTTGTCTTGTCTGTGGTTCCATGCTTTGTGATGTTTGTGATTCGTCTGCTGTAACTTCCTGTTAATATTAATTAACACCATTAATAAGCTAATATGTCCCAAAATGAGCTCAGTGCTCGTTATTCTTTCATTTCAAAGTCACACTCGTCTGTTTTCTGGTGAAACTTCACAACACTGCAACTCAGTACAATCTGAGGATGATGATGATGATGATGATGTTGTTGAGGAAGGCTAATCGACTGGATTCTGCTAACTATATTAAATGAGGCAGTAACAAAATGTGTTTTCTCTGCTGTTTGAAGAACAAAGCAGCTCACACTCAGACATTTCGGGCTCATCCCGGTCTTTATTTTTGTGTTTTCTTAAAAAAACAAACATTTACAACTGAAATCACAGCGATATATAAATTACAACAGCAAACACAAGTATCTATTTTAAATACGCTCCTCTGCTCTGACTGTGATCAATCAACCTGCAACACAAAGTCGAGTGAATCCCTGTGGATGTGGATGAGCTGCAGTCCGGTGCATTAAAACATAGCGTGGTGTTTTTCTGTGACAGCGAGGGAGGAAACACACCGCCTTCACTCCTCAGCAGACAAAAACTAAAGTGTCACATTAGAAAAAAGCTCCTTTTCAACAGTAATCCTGCACGTCTGCGTGAGTTTCAGATTCAGATTCAGTGTTTTTGGGCTCCAGGGCAGCTGGCTGAGACTTCATCTTCTTCTTCTGCTGCTTTAATCAGCGTACCACAGGAGGCTGAGAACAGTGACACTTCCTGCTTTCCTTCAGCTTACAGGTGAGAGGAAATCTGTTAGTCAGTCATTGATTAACCTGATTAAACCCGACTGATCGGAGTCACAGAGTCTGGCTGAGGTGGAAAATGAGAGCTCTGAACATGTTTCCAGAGAAGCTTCACTGACGCCGTTTGTTAAGACTGTTGACGGTATCTTTATCTTTTTTGGATTTTACTGGTTTGTAATATTAGTTTTCAGCACTTTGTAACTTTGTTATCACAGCTGATGTATAAATAAAGTTTTCATGTAGAAAAATGTTTCAGACCCCTGCTGATACCTGCTGCAGCCGAGACGCCCTGGAGCACGACGGCGAGTGGAGCTGCTGCAGTGACGGACAGCAGGACGAGGACGTGGTCAGCTGACGTGTCCCAGTCAGACAGACGGACAGACAGGCAGGCGGACAGACAGACAGGTGGACAGACCTACAGGTGGACAGACAGACAGACAGGTGGACAGACAGGTGGACAGACAGACAGGTGGACAGACAGGCAGGCGAACGTGCATCAGATCAGGTCAAACGGCTCCACAGGACGCTCAAACACATCGTCGCTCTCTGCTCAGCGTCGACCAACACGACAAAGTCACTGCTTAGGTCACAACACATCCCATAATAACACCCGGGGTTACGACGTGAGAAGCAGAATCAGACGTTTCTGCACGTTTTTCCATCAAACTTGAGGCAAAGCTGTCGTCTACTGATGAAAACATCTCCTCTCTCTCTTCAGGCAGTCCTCAGAAACCCACAGACGTTAAATGTGATCATTAAAGAGCTTTTTGGTTTGGAGTACCTGTGACGTGTTTGGGATTATTTTGTGTTTCTGGGATGGACTCCTCCAGTTTACGCTCCATCCCTCCTAAAAACAAACCAGCGTATGTCACCAAACCGACGCTTCCAGCCTGAAACAACAGCTGCTTTCTGAAGCGTCTGCAGGCTCGTCAACGTCCAGGAATCCTCATAAACCCTCTGCTCATCGTTCCATTTTCTCCTTTAAACCTCCTTCACAAGGAAAAACGAAACAATCGAACGTATAAAAATGAACACAGCCGTAATCTTTGTCGCCGTTTAGCAGCTGAAAATGTCAGAACTGCTGAACAATGTAAAAACCTGCTGATGAAAAGTGTCCTTAAACTGGAAGACTCACATTTTCAGTTCAGGCCATAAATAACTCAACTATCTACACTCCTTATCATACAGATTTTACAGAATCAGACGAAGGTCCTGATGATCAGCAGTGAACGCCACGTTTTCACATCATCTTAATTTGAAATTTGAAGACGTTTAAAGGACATTTTGATGAGTGATTACATGAATCAGAAGTTTTCACGTCTCCAGCTGCTAAAAGTCTGAATTTTTTCCATCAAACCACAACGTCCTCCGGCGGCGGCCTTCAAACCCACACAGACGCTCCAGGTGAGTCATCCAGGTCCTGGAGAGATCCAGATCCAAGCAGAGGCTCAGAGCTGACCATCAGTGCTTTGATCTGGATCCTGCTGGATCAGTCCGACAGCTGCGTCTCTTCGGGTCCAGAATCCACCGCGATCACACCGGAGCTCGACCTCGCCGCCTGGAAGACGATGACCTGAAGGTTCAGGGAGTTTGAAAAACTCAGCTTCATGTTTGGACATTTCCTTGACTGCTTCCTGACCCTCGATCAGACACACAGACAGACAGACAGACAGACGGACAGAGGGACGATCAGACGTCTTCTTGCAGTCCTTTCCTCGACGCTCCACTCGGCCTTTTTAACCCTGGTTTGATTTCTTCTGGATGAAGTCGTTCACGTCTTCCTCGGTCACACTGGTAAAAAAAGTAAATCTGATAAAACTCTGTGGTAAAACTCTCACCTTCAGTCCTCCAGAAGCTCTTCAGGTCTAAATTCAATCATCTGCTTGTGTATTTTAAAAAAAGGGGAAACTAAAAAGTTCAAGCCGACGCAGCTGATCGCTCTGGACATGCTGAGTCCGACCAGGTTTCTTCCCTCCACGCTCCAGACCGACGCGCTGACCGCAGATCAGCGCGTTCGCCCTCCACGTCCAGCTCAGCTCCGTCTGCTGCGGCCGCTTCGACGTGCAGGATCGTTAATGGAGACACAGAGCTGCTGGATTCACACGGACGAGCAAACAGAGCGACAGAGGACAGGAAGGAGCGCGTCGCTCCGACATCCACCAGGAGGCAGCAGAGAGGTGAGGAGCACAAGCAGGTGAAGGCAGCGGGTTTCCCTCAGAGGCCGAACGCCGCCGCAGTCATCGGGGACGCTTCGCTCCTGGACCATCAGCATTCGAGCGGCGGGTGGAAGCTGCGTCTGCAGTCGATGGCTTTGGGGCTGGGGGGCTGAGCTCGCTTCTTACGGAGCTCCTCCCGACCCAGAGCGCCGCTGAGCCGCGAGTACGCCACCTTGTACTTTTTATCGAACGCAGCTGCAGAGAGAGAAGAGCATTGTTATCACGCTGCGATTGTTGTCACATCTTTGTGTCAATCACACAGCTAGCTGCTTCCCCCTGTTTCCAGTCTTTATGCTAAGCTAAGCTAACGGGCTGTAGCTTCATATTTAGCTTACAGACACGTGAACAGAATCAATCTGAACCTCTGATGTCAGATCATCACAGCACACACACCTGAACCAGCTGACCAGGAGCGGTCTGGTCATGTGACCTGTGATGTTTACAGTGAGGACTGTGAACTATGCTGCCACCTTTAGCTCAGTCTTCAGAATGTACACAGTCTGTGCTTTTTAAAGATTACACATCATAAATCTGCTGAGAGTCGTGTCTTACCGACGTGATCTTTGCCCATCGCTGCCAGCGTGAGGAAGAGGAACTCTCTGTACAGACTCCTGCCGAACACAGAGCACACAGGCGGCCACGTTAAATCATGAATCACACATGAATGATGCTAATAAGCGGCAGCAGGTTTACAGGTGGTGCGTCTCGCTCTCCGCCCCCACCTCTGAGTGCAGGGCGAGCCCGGCTGCTTGGCTAGCGTCTCCAGGAAGAGGGTGACGGCTTTGTGCACCTCGTTCATGCCCACCCAGCGCAGCACCTCCTCCAGGAAGGCCAGAGTGAATGGGTGGTTGTGCCTTCGCCAGCTGTAGCTCCTCATCATCGGGATGCCACCTGGTGGAGGAAGTCGGGAGAGCAGCATGTGTGGGTGGAGCGCATTAAAGAGCTACAGACAGCTGAGGTTCAAAGCTGCATCTGTGTCTTACTGTGGATCCTCCAGAGGATGTAGAGGGGGGGCCACTGGTCTGTGTCGGGGGTCAGGGTGTCCCAGAGGAGCCTCACCCTCACTGCCGAGTTCTCCGCCTGGGAAACACACAACAGGAGCGATGAGAGACCGTCTGTGTGTCACTACCACGAATACTATTCTCAAATATTCAAGATTCAGCAGAAAATGAAGCTCTCGTCTCTGCAGGTGAAGACTGTGACCGTCCACTCAGAGTTCGTCCACACTGTCCTCCACAGTAAGACGGAAATGGATTTCAGCTTCAGTGTGTGTGGACGGAGGGCGGCGGGCGGCGTCAGACCGCGTGTTACCTGCGTCAACTGGCCGACCAGCGGCGAGGCTCTGACCAGCTGCAGCAGGTTACTGGGCAGCCCGAGGCGCTGGAAAAACCAGACCAGGTTCCAGAAGATGATGGAGTGGTTGTCCAGGAACTGAGGCTGGGCCAGGACCGCCTCACCCTCGTTCTCCAGCAGACTCTCCAGCTCCTTCCTCAGGACCAGAGGGCTCAGGTAGGCCACCGCCACCTGGGGAGCCCCGCCCAATGAGGAACCCTGTGGAGGGGGGCAGAGACTGTGAGTGAGACAGGAAGTACGGCAGGACGAGAGGACAGGGAGGCGGATGTGAGGATCTGTGTCTCACTGTGGTCGTTCTGCTGTTCTCCGAGTAGCTGCTGGTCTCAGAGCTGGAGTCCTCGCTCAGACCGTTACACTGCTGTCGCAGGGAGGCCTCCTGACCACTGGGGGGCCTGACCGCGCTCTCCACCTCGTCCTCCGTGTTCCAGTTGTTGCGCTCGACACTGACAGAAAAGGACAGGAGGGAAACTTGAAAAGGAGCAACGTTAGCACAGACAGTGTCTCATTTTCTGGAGAAAACTCTGCATCAAAGCTCTAAAGCATTATAGCACGCTAACGTCAGCATGCTATCACTACAGACAGCATGCTGATGATCGTCTGTACCTGCTGACGGGTCCCAAGTCACAGATCTCAGCGTTCAGGAAGGGGACGAAGGAGGCGCAGCAGAACGGGCAGGACGAGTTCAGGTTGGAGTCGTCCGATGTCCAGCCGGCCATGATCTCCTCGTCATAAACCAGCGAGTTACAGCTGCGGCACAGAGAGCAGCTGGACATCAACACCTGGACACAGAGAGAGGGGAGGACGGAGTGAGGACACAACCAAACCACGCCGGCTGCTGCGGGGGTTTCCCGACAATGATCGCTCACCTCCAGTCCCGTCCCGTCCTGGTTGGCGTCCCAGGACCTGCGCAGAGGGTAGGCTGGACTGGGCGCGTCCGTCAAGTCGAGGTCACTTCCTACAGACAACGAACTCTGAGGAGAGACAACATGGAAGCAGATGACTCAGCAAAAAATGTCTGAACACGGACAACATCGAGGCAACATCTGAGAGTTGAGGTTCTGCTAAAGAATGAAGCTGACTGAGGCAAAAAGCCAAACCTCTGAGGTCGCGTTGACCAGCCTCTCCTTGGCTTTCAGCAGCGTTTCAGCCACTTGAGCTTTCCTGGACTGCCTCTGCTCAGACACCCTCCGTCCTATCCCTCCTCCTCCTCCTCCTCCTGGTCGCCGGTCGTCCACGCTGGCGGCTCGTCGAACGGACACTCTGTGTCTGGTCGGAGTGAGAAGCTGCTGGAGTTTCCCTGCCAGGCCTCCTCGGCTCGGGGAGGAGACGTTGTTGTAGTTCTCGTCCACAGCTTTACTTCTGCCGGCCGAGTCGCGCGTTCCTCCAGGTCTGCAGGTCAAAGGGCAGAAGACGAAAGACGTGAATCATACTGAACCACGGCGTGCTGCTCAGCTGAACACAGCGCTGAGGATCAATACTGCGGCTTATTGTGTCCACCACGCTCCATCAGTGGAGGCAATTTTCTTAAAAGGAATTTTGCCTTTTGGCATCTTTAAATATTCTGCACCTTCCAAACTAACCTCAGAACTGACATCTAAGACAGAGAAACGAGGTAATCCAAGGCTTGACATCTTACTAAAGTGAGTTTAGATCCATTGATAAGAGATGATTGGATAAAAACTCAGTTAAAGAGAGTTCTTTCAAACAGATCGTTGAGGTTTCCGACCTGCCGTCTCTCTCTGCCGGCTGGCAGCTGCAGTCCGGCTCGGAGTCGGCCGACTCTGCGCACTCCTTGTAGAAGTTTGAGAGGCAGACCTGACTCCGCCGAACAAGGACACCACCAGGGGGCGCTGGAGGCGGGGTGGAAGTGTCTCTGCGTCCCATTGGAGGTTTGCGGGAGACGGCGTCGCTGCAGCCGTTGGTGCCTGCGTTACGGAGGGTTGTCTTGCAGAGCTTCACCTCTGTGGGACAGAAAGGGACATGACTGGAACACCATCACACGGAAACGCCTGCAGCTGAACCCTCTGACAGAAGATGACTGGACTGCAACTGTCAGTCTGTAAAACTTTATGGATATTTGGCTTTTACTGTAAAACTACAGTGTGAAAAATACAAAACATACTGGGTTAAAACGAGCGTGTACACCATCTTTCCTCAAATAAAAGCCCGGTCTCAAATACAGGCCGGGGAAAAGACTAGTGTGGACCTGCTCCTGCTGTCTGTTTTCTAATCTTCATGACAAATAAGCAGAATGCTCACTTTAATTTTAATGACTCAGCAGTAAAATCATGTTGCTGTCCTGACGTTCTCTCTCTGCTGAACTGAACTGATTAAGATTGACATAAAGTAAGAAGCGAGTCGTCTCTCACTGTCCGTCGGCGTCTTCATGCTGCTCAGACTGTTGCTCTTCACCAGCGAACCCGTCAGAGACTCGTGACTGGAGCTTTCCGACAGACCGCTCCAACTGGACTGACGAATCAGAGTGGAGTGGGGGCGGGGCCTCTGGTCAGAGTCCATCATCGCTTCTTTTAAAGAAAAAAGAAGAAACAGAACGACTTCAATATTTAGACTCATCTTAAATATCTGAGTTCCAGCAGAGATTCACGGTTTTCACTGGACGGGAAGGAGACGCAGACGAGCGGCTAACTCAGATAAATGTCGTGGAATAGAAGTACAAGTACCTGAAAATTATACATTAGCATAGTACTTGAGTAAAAGTACTTGTTGTCTTCAACCACTGCAGTTAATTAAATTTCATTTGTCCCATAACTAATACTACATTACAAGGAATCCTCCAGAGTGACAGTTACAAAACAGCAGTGGTGGACAAAGTATTCAGATGCTTCATGTGAGTAAAAGTACTAATACCACACAGTGAAAATACTACTACTACTACTACTACTACTACTACACTACAAGTAAAAGCTGTCAGACAAATGTACAGTATTTACCTCTGAGATGCAGTCAAGTAGAAGTATGCAGATGCATAAAATGGAAATACTCAGGTAAAGTACAAGTACCTCAGATCTGAACTGGAGTAAGTGTGTGTAGTTAAACTACTGTCCACATCACGTAGCGTCATTTGAAACCATCACCATCAGTCCTGTGACAAACGTCTAACAACTATCATCTGACCTCCCCGCGACCCCACCGAGCCGCTCTTCTGCCGCCGTTTGATTGGCTGTCTGAACTGGGCCACAGCCAACAGGACGTTCCTCAGCTTGGCCCAGCGGAGACGTCCGCCCTGACTGGTGGACGGCCACTTGCTCTCCAGCACTGCCTGAGGACAGAGGACATCTGGTCAAATCACAGCTGTCTGATGGGAAAGGCAATGATAACTGTGTGTGTGTGTGTGTGTGTGTGTGTGTGTGTGTGCGTGTGTGTGTGCGCGTGTGTGCGCGTGTGTGTGTGGGGACCTTGTTGTAGTATCCGTAGGTGATGGTGTTGGGTGTGATTCCAGCCTTCTTCATCTCCAGCAGGACTCGGACGGCGAGGACCGGCTGACCATACTGACCGCACAGCTGCATCAGGATCCTGTAACACACCTGAAACACACACACACACACACATCACACACACACTTTCCACATGGACTAACGTGGATGAAAGATGAATTGGATGACGTGAAGATGGCGAGCTGGTTTCTCGGTGCTGTGTTTCTGATCTCCTCTCTGTGTTTGTGGGTCTCTGTTGTGTGAACCAGTCAAGTGTGAACGATGCAGTTTGGGACATCGTTCACACTTTCACACTGAGTTTGTTCACACTGAGTTTTGTTTTCTTCCATCAGGTTTTTCTCTGTGTGAATCTTCTGTGTTCTCGGTAGTTTCTCTTCACGCGTTTCTTACTTTTATCTGGTGTATTGTCGTTGTTTGTCTGTGAATTGTGCTGTTAAATAAGCAAACCTGCCTCTGCAGATGACAGACTACCAAAACTCTGTCCAATAAGTGAGCTATCTGCACGTCATGTGACTTAGCCGTCTTCTGATTGGTCAGTTTGAGCCTGCAGAAACAGCTCAGCTAAGAACAACACCACCGTGTTGAAGAGTCGCTCTGAGACTTTACGGTTTACGTTCGGACCAATCAGGCGCTTCGCTGTTGTTCAGCGCCTTAAACGCCTCCAACCCGTCTCACCTCGTCCGGCAGCACCACCTTGCGGTTCTCCATGTGTTTGAGGACGTCGTAGGCCGTGTGCAGCGCGCGCACCTTGGCGCTCTCCGCTCGGACGAAGGTGGGCAGGTAGATGAACCACAGGCCGTAACAGTGACCCAGCAGGCACTTGGACCACATGTCCGGCACCGCCGAGTACTTCTGAGCCCGCTTCTGGGCCAGCTTGATCTCCTGGGAGGGAAAAGACGTTAGATGGCGTCAGACGTTCTCTGAGGATGCTACAGAACATGTGGACTTCCTGTCTGGAATAAACACGTCTCACGGACATCTTCGTCCTCCCGTCCAGAGACCTGGAAATAATGTCTGAGGTTCAGGTTTTCAGCACAAAGCCGCTCACACTCACAGTCTGTGACTTGTGAATATTGGATGAGCTGTGAAATATTGATAAGACTCATTAAAATGAAACGATACGCAGCGAGACTGTTCACAAGGCTCCTGCTCTGCTCTCCATTCAGGGAAACTGGGTCAGGACAGAAAACCAGAGTCTCAGGACGCACTGGTCTAACAGATCCTGGACCCCAACACTGATCCACAAAGCAGAGAAATCCCACCCTGAATCTCACAATGACACCGAGGAATAAACTGTCTAACGAGGTCTGATTGATCTCTGATCTGACTGATTATCAGAGCGTTCGTAACGTCCTGACAGACGTGATATCAGGCTGTCAGAAGCAGGAGGTGTTGGATCAAACCACCTGTCAGTCCTGCTCACAGATGAATTTAATACCTTAAACGTTCGCTTTCAGATCAAACTGTTCTTCCTGTTTTTGGTGGGTGTACCTGTTTTGTCCTCCGGGGGGCGGGGCTGCTGGGGGCGCTGCCCTTGGCCGGGACCCGCAGCTGGTCCTGGGGCCGGTCGAAGAGCTCTGGCCTCAGTGTGGGGAAGGTTTCATAACTGGAAGGAGAGAATGTGGTCATCGTACGACCCTGAGCAGACACGCGGGGACACGAGCTGATGTTTCACACCTTCCTGACTCTGTACCTGTAGAGGGCGGGGCACTCGGAGCCGTCAGGTTCCTGAGGTTCTTCAGGAGGCATGATGAAGACCGTGTGTTCTCCGCTGTGAGTCTCATCCAGATCGATCAGCCTCACCTCCTCCGGCTTCTCCACGTCCACCTGACGACAAACAACCGTCAACACGCTCCTTCTACATTTCTTTATCATCTTCCAGATGATTCCGATTTTCCCTTCTCAGCTTCGCTTCAGCTACCTGCAATCTACCTGTACACGCATCACACATCCACCAGGCTAAGCAGATAAAGCTAAAGCTAGGCTTGCAGAGAAAAGAGCAGCAGCATTTCCAAAGCTAACGTGCTAGCTCGCGCCGCTCTCACCTTCTGGACACACTCGTCGAAGAACTCGAGGCAGGCGTGTCGGTCGCTGACGAAGGAGCACTCCTCGATGAACTGAGTGAACATCTGAGTCCTCGTCAGCTGCCCGTAGATCTTCTGCTGCGTTCGATCCCGAGACTTCAGGAACCCTGGAGGAGGAGGAGGAGGAGGAGGAGGGGGAGGAGTTCATCGATCAGACAGTCCATGTCCCAACAATTATTGATCGCTGCCCTTTGACCTGAGTGTTAATGCATGAATGCATCTGATTCAGAACAGGCTGCAGCATCAGTCAGTTATCTAATTCAGATTCTGGGGCACCTTCATCATTGCTTTGTTTGTAGCTTCACATTCAAACAAGAAGAAACCTTTCAAACCTTTTCATCCCAAACTTCTCATTTTTATGGCTCTGAGACGCCAAATGAAGAACAGTGAAATCATGATTTTTACTCTTTTCAACAGTAGCTGCTTTTTTCTAATGTTTCTGCCTCCAGGGGGCAGCAGTGAGAGCACAAAACTCCAAAATATCAACATCATTCGTTTTCAGCTATAACCAACAAATATTTGACATTTTTCCTTGATAACTGGTGAAATCTATCAAAGTTTTAATTAGAGCTGATCATTGAACCCAATAACAAACACGGCCTTTAATTAAATGTTCCTCTGAATAATTAATTTAAGGAAAATTAGTGGAAAACAACCTGATAAGATCATAAAACTGCATCAAACAATAATATAAAATCATTATTGTTATTTCAGCTTCAGCACGCGCACACACACACACACACACACACACACACACACACACACACACACACACACACACACACACACAGGTCCGTCAGAGCGCACCCTGCAGGTTGAACAGGGAGCTGCAGTCGGTGGTGGTGTCTGACGGCGCCTGGGTGATGGGCAGCAGGAAGGCTCGGTATCCTCGCAGCAGGCAGCTCATGAAGCGCAGGAACGCCTCCTGGATCTCCAGCTCCAGCTGCTTCTGACTCCTGTAGATCTGATCGTAGTCGGTCAGCAGGAACTCCAACGTCGCCTCCTCCTGGCCGGGAGTGCAAACTGCAGCCACGAGGAGAAAAGGATGTCCTTTGACTTTAATTCTGAAATCAAGTCTAACATTCACACAGCTCGGAGCCGTCACTCACTCTTCTCCAGGGTCTTGTGCAGGTTGGTGAGGGTGTTGAACAGAGCCTTGCCGGGCTTCCTGGGCAGCGACCGCCATGACAGCGGCTTCTTGTCCTCCGACCTGAGGTGAGCAGAGGAGTTAGGTTGTTCTGGTTGTTACAGGCGGATATCAAATCAAACCTGACCAATCAGCAGACTCACTGAAAGATGGTGTTGGTGTCCAGGTCGACGCACACCACATCAGTGGGGGGGTCGTACAGGTCAAAGTAGCTGGAATGGACGCCCACGATGAAGGGCATCGGCGCCAGCAGCACCTCGGCCATCTGCAGCGGGCACAGTGGGATGTATGGACAGAGCCAGCGCAGCGGGAAGCTCATCTGAGGAGACGAGGAGACGCAGAGACGTCGTCATACAGACCTCAGTGTGTGTGTGTGTGTGTGCGTGCGTGTGTGCACGTGTGTTTTAGCCTTACAGAGACCAGCGCCTCGCCCACGGACGTGAGGACGTCGGGCCGCAGCGAGTGCAGCAGCAGCTTCTGTTCGGTGAGGACGGCGAGCAGCAGCGTGCAGGCGTTGTCTGGACCGAGGTTCTGCAGCATCTTCAGGAAGCTCGCGCCGCTGTCATGCACACGCACGCACGCACGCACACAAAATGGAGCAAATAAGTTTTGTGGATTCGCCAAGAGCACATATTCCAAACACGCCTGATGTTGGTTTCATGATACAAAATGAAAAACACTGTGATAAAAGATTTCAACAGGAAGTTAAAAAAACAAAACAAAATATCCTTTTTACAAATTTAAGAATAAAGAAGATAAACAATAATTTAAGTTAAAAGATAAAGAGGTTATTATTTCACTAACGATCATTAAATTCTAATAAAACCAATTAAACTAAAGCTAGTTTTTATCTTTTAAACATGTTTATTTATGTTTACTTCATCTTCATGTTTTATCCTCTAAATGTCAAGAAGCACAGACCCCCCCCCCCCCCCCCCCACGTTAACCCTCCTCTGAGCTGCCGGCCAGCAGCCAACTGACCTGAGAGGCAGCGGGGACGAGACCGGCTGGCAGAGCAGCAGGTTGTCGTACGGTGAGAGCTGCAAGACACAACCAACGGTCATCAGGACACGCACGAATACACACACACACACACACACACACACACACACACACACACACACACACACACACACACACACACACACACACACACACACACACACACACACACACACACACACACACACACACACACACACACACACACACACACAGCTTTCACTGTTCACAGCAAAGCAGCTGACACCTGAGATCATGTCTGTTTCTGATCTGACGGCTCTTCTTCTCCTGTCCTTTCACTCACTGTTTGATTGATTGATTAATGATTGATTGACTGATTGATCAAAGCTGTTTAAAGCTGAAGCTGGTGAGTAAAAACCTGTTAGAAGCGACCTGAACGATGACCAGAACAACTTTGACACCAAAAACCCACAAAATTAACGAGCCAATCGTCGCCTGCAGCGCCCCATCATCATCCACCCGCATGCAGCCGAGTGACATCACGTGTGAAGCCGACAGATCATCAGTGAATTTTTAATCACGTCGAGGAACGTTCAGCTAATTAGAAAAGATCAATAGGTGGACGGCTTCTGATCGGGCTCCATTACCAGATCCCCACCTCCAGCCTGCTGAAGGAGGAGGTGAAGGAGAAACGTCAGCAGGAGGAAACTCTTTTCCAGCTCCTGTTTTTATAAACCTGTGTTACACGAAACGGACATTTCTTATTCTCTGAGTTCAGCTGCAAACAGTCAAAGCTAAAATCCATCTGTGATAACAGCTACAGAGCCTTCATGAAGCTTCCCTTCGTACGTAAACTCATTCAGCGTCTGTGGAGTGTCTGTCTCAGAGTCTTTACCTGGACGAGGATGCGAGGCCGCTGGGGGGAGGGGAACGGGACATTGTGCATGAAGCTGGAGATGTGTCTGCAGAGAAAACACATCAGTCATTAGAGGGAAAGTCCAGCATCAAAACGCTCAAAATCACATGAAACAACACACAAATGAGAGTTTCATCACAGTGATTTATCTGGACGGGAAAGCTCTAAACATCCTGACTCCATGTGGAGACTCAAGGACTCAAACGAAGGCACCACTCGTTACCACCAGTGAAAAACTCAAGCAGACTTTAAGGATTCGATCAAAACGTCTCGTTAGACCAGGTTCACGTTCAGGCCCTCCTCTGCAGGGACTGAGGCTGAAAGATAACGGTGCACTGACTTTTCCAGCGGCAGCACGTGAGGTCCGGAGATGGAGTATCTGTAGATGAAGGTGAGGAACTTCTGGAAGACGGTGAAGAAGGGCCAGTGGGAGAGGACGCAGATGCTCTTCTTCACCTGCAGGCTGCGGTTGGTGATCGGCCGTCGGTCGACCACGCTGAGCAGCCCGAGCCGGACGCTCTGCCGCTCCGACAGCAGCTCCCTGGAGAAGGACTCGTAGAACTGGATGGCCGCTCCGTAAACCTGCAGGCAGAGCAGCAGTTACCTCTGAGCTCACCGTCACTCTTTGTCATGCTGCGTGTGCACGTGTGCGTGTCGCTGCCTCTCCGACCTTGTCTCCGCAGGCGGAGGTGAGGACGAAGGTGGAGAAGACGGGCAGCTGGTACTTGGTGTTCAGAGGCCAGCTCTCCACGGTGACGCCCATCGGCAGACAGAAGACCGGCACCGACTCGGGCAGAGGAAAGGCCTCCAGGTCCTCCTCCGGGTACCGGCTGATCAGACCTGCAGCACACAGCATCAGTTTGAGCCACGACTGACCACAATCAGCCAGACATGAGGAGCTGCAGAAGCTCCAGACAAAAGGTCGACCTTCTCAGCTTTAAGACTAACAACATTTACCAAACCGACAAATTTACAACTAATCAAATATTTACTTAAAGTTTGAATTCATTTCCTGTTGATAATATTCCAGCACTTTTCCAGCTGGGCCCTGATGTGGTTATGCTAACTTGGTGCTAGCCATCTGAGCTGCAGAGATATGGGATGGATGCGGTTCGGTCCCGGCTGTGGGAGCTCTGATAACAGCAGTGTGAAGCGCAGACGAGGACAGATACTCACTGGCCTTGTAGACCAGGGCGTTGGCTTTGGCTACAGCTCTCTTGTAGCACACATTCAGAGCTGGACCCCACTGGAGACAGACACAAACACACAACGTTCACTAAAAAATACAAAAATACTGCAGTATTTTTCATTAAAACACATAAAAATTCAGGTGCTAATCTCTGACAGGAGACCCTGGCCTTTATTTGAGAGAGGCTACTATTTCATCTTGTTTATTCTTCAGCACAGCAAACATTAATCTGTGAGGGTTCGAGAACATCATTCATATTAGAACAACAAACAACAACAGATCCGCAGCTGAAACACCTCCCAGCCCTCCCGGCGCTCACCATGCCGGTGTTGAGGTTCTTGTCCACGCGGCAGAAGGTGTGCGGGGCGACCTCTCCTTTGCTGGGCAGCAGCAGGGCGATGTCGGTGACGCCCAGCGTGTGGAGGCCCTGCGAGTCCAGAGCCCGCCGGTACGTCAGGAACACCCGGTGGGCCGTGGGGGCGCCGCCGGAGCTCAGGCTGGCCGAGCGGCTGTAAGGCGTCGTCTCGATGACGTACCAGCCCTGCTTCAGCTGCTCCTTCCCCTCATACAGAACCCTGCAGGGACACAGCGGTGCTTTCAGCTAAATGCTAACATCAGGGTGCTAACACGCTCACAGTGACAACGCTAACATTGAAACACTAAAAACAAAGTAAAGCTGAAGCTGATATGAACATCAGAGAACAACCAAAGTTATTAAAACTCATCTTGAGGGGAAAACGAATGTCTGATGCAAACATCATGACCGTCCGCGGTGGACCGGCTCTGTGAGGGACTTTCTAAATGACCACAGACAAACCTTCAGCATGTCTGAGCTGCACTTTCTTATACAAATAAACAACCAAACAAACCTGGCCTGGCTGATTCATCAGACTGGATCGAGCATTAAGTCTCCAGTTTAATTGGAATAAAGAAGAAGAAGAAGAAGGTATTTCTTCTGTGATTGTCTGCTTGGACGTAGTAAAGCAGCAAAGACTTCCTCACTGACATTTCTGCGCTGAACCCAAACCTTCATCTCCCTGTGGAGCATCACTTTCACGCTGAGCTCCAAGAGAAGAAGAATCCTGAAATATTCTGATCATCGATTAATGGTTGACATCATCTGCCATCAGTTCTCGAGCTGCAGCTTCTCACTCGTGAGGCTTTATCTTCTTCTTCTTCTCATGTAAGTTTACTGTAACCACGAGCCTCAACTGGTCTTTCTTTTATTCTTTTATTTTTCTAAGTTGTTTGTTTGTGCTTCACTTTGTCTTTGCTGGTCATACCGCTGATGACCTGTAGAGGGCCTCCCTGTGCTGGGATATAAACACAGAATGGCCAGGTGTTCACGAGGTCCCGCAGTCACTGAGCATCAGCTGCTAAGTGCAGTTTGAGAGACTCTGTGACTGAAGGTTTGACGTCACTTCTGGTCGTTCAGGGAAAGTTCATCGTCGCTCATCGTCAAACAGCCAACGAGCGACACCACAGCGTCATCGTCAGAGCTGATCTGCAGGTTTACTTCAGGAAGTCACATCGCTCTGCTGCTTTAAAGCTCTCAGCCCTGACCTGTCAGGTACTGATGACAGCAGCACGGCGTGCAAAAGCAAAGAGACGTCATCAGCCCGGCGAGGCGTTCGAGGCGCTGACGGCCTGCAGGTCTGTGAAAGCCTCACAGCTCCAGTTTCAGACACTTCCATGTTTCACTGCTCTCACTGAGGATTCGGTGGCTTCAGCTTTTAGACACACGGCTCATGAAGCTGCTCATGAAGCTGCTCATGAAGCTGCTCATGAAGCTGCTCATGAAGCTGCTCATGAAGCTCACATGTTGAGTTTTCTGATGAGAGTTTAATCTGAACAACCATCAGACTCGACCTGCTCGCTGCTTGTCACTCCTGAAAGGACGGGAAAAACGATGTAATCTGACGTCTAATGGAGGAGGATTGGCCTCATTATCCCTGAAACGAGTGTAATCCAGAGTAATTAAACAGCTGAGCATGACAGAAACAAAGAGATGGTGAAGAGAGTCCAGGACACGACGGTCTGCCCACCACGCGTTACATAATCCTCTGTGTTATGTAAGATTAAGCTTTAATATGCGTCACGTGACCTCAACGCACCGGACCTCAACTCCATCATGCTTCAGTGCAGACGACGCCACGGGCCCAGAGGAGGCCGCCAACGCCGCCCCTCCTCACTGACGTCCTGACTTCTGCAGCCAAACGTCAGCGAGGGCAGATTATTGTCCGAGCATCACATCATCGTCACACAGAGGACAGAGTTACAGCCTTCATGTCCCCAACGGACAGACAGACGGATGGATGGACAGACAGACAGAAAGACAGACAGACAGACGGACAGACGGATGGACAGACAGACAGAGAGACACACAGACAGACAGATGGACGGACGGACGGACGGACAGGCTGAGGCTCTGTGTCCACAGGTTCAGTCCTGTTTCACCTTCAGTTCACGTCAAATCTCACCAGAGCCGCACCGATCGGTCAGATAATCAATCAGCATGATCAGATCTGCTGATTAAAACTAAAATACTAAAATCCATCGATGGTTCCAGCTCGTTCAGCAACATGTTCAGAGGATTCAGCAGAATCAGCTGCTTCCTTGTTTCACACGATGGGTAACTGAACATCTTTGGGTTTTAGACTCTTGGACGTTTGAGGACGCTCACTCGTTAACGTCTCTCAGCTCTCTGATGCTTTTCAACCTAAAGATGAATCGATTCACTGAAAAATACTTGGCAGATTAACAGAAAATGAAATTATTGTTAGTTAAAAATAGCTTCAGGTGAAAAAAGTGGAATGAACTGGCCTGTTTTTGAATCCTGCAGCCTGGAGCGAGTTTAAGGCGACGTCACCATTTATGTGACTTCACATGCTGAAGAGGAGCAAACCATCTGTGAGGGACGCACACGGGTGTGTGTGTGTGTGTGTGTGTGTGTGTGTGTGTGTGTGTGTGTGTGAAGCTGAAACTGGTCGTGACAGTAACTCCTTTATGAGCTGAGTGCAGCCTTATCCTGCGTACGGTGGCCCGTTCAGGACATCTCAGCCTGTCCTCATCGTGCTGACACGCACACACTCGTTAGCTCTGGACGTCTCCTGTTACCTGATGTTCAGAGCAGAGCTGGTCTGAGCGTGTCTCAGGGGCTGCTGAGTGGACGAAATACGATCCAGGAAGTCCAGAGTCACAGATTCATGAGTTTCAGGGTTTATATCAGGACGTATATCATAACGTTAGGAGGGAGGATTTTGCAGCTCTGGGAAGTCATCAGAGGAGTGATTTGTCTGTATGACTGTGAAAGCATCAGTTGTGTTCGTGTTCTCTGCTGGAGGCCTCAGGCTCTGCAGCTCCTCGGCCTCATTGAAATGGATGCGGGGGCTGTGGACCTCAGGACCATTACGCTCAGGACCGTTACGTGTTTGAACGCAGCCTCAGACCGGCGTTTTAACCTGCCGGGTCCTGAATGAGACGTCAGCGTCTCTCAGGACTGTGACTGAAGCGAACGCCGCCCGGCAGCGGCTCACACAGCAGAGTCTGACCCTCCAGCTGGCTCGGCCCGCCTGGACCCTGACCCTGACCCTGACCCCGACCCTGACCCGAAGCTAACAAATCAAAGTGCGTCTCACCCCAGGTCCAGTATGGGCGGCTTGTCTCGTCCCCGCCGGTAGCACAGGTACAGGTGTGGGTTGTTGATGAGGCCGGCGCTCAGCTCGGCCGAGTGTCCGCCCAGCG
The DNA here is from genome assembly GCF_039877785.1 of Chaetodon trifascialis. Lineage (NCBI taxonomy): Eukaryota > Metazoa > Chordata > Actinopteri > Chaetodontiformes > Chaetodontidae > Chaetodon > Chaetodon trifascialis. The sequence goes on along the minus strand of NC_092062.1, from coordinate 30,137,252 downwards.
TCCTCTCAATGCAGGTGAAGCCCTCCGGCACTTCCTCCCCGAGGCCCCGCGCTATCACGGCCAGGTCCGTCACCGACTCCACGGCGCGGCCCGATGAAGACGAGGAGGAGGAGGAGGAGGAGTTGGTGGAGGTCTTGCCATCCTCGTCCAGGGGCCTCCAGGGCCCCGCAGGGTCCAAACCTGCCACTACAAAGTAGTCCACCAGCTGGGGACATTTCTCCTCTGTCATGCCGCCTGTCTGCCCTCCACTGCAGAGAAAGAGACACAGTCTGGGTTAATCATCTGACGGAGACGGAGACAGAGACGGAGACAGAGACAGAGACAGAGACAGAGACAGAGACAGAGACAGAGACAGACAGATTTCTAATGCTGACATTTCATAAGATCTGCACCTCCTGCGAGACATTTCTCTCCAGCTAAATGGAACAAAACCAGCAGAAACACTAAACGATGACATCTGCAGAGACAGAACTGACAACCTGCAGGGTCACATGACCGACGCAGACGTCAGCAGGCTGATCATCGGCCGCCTCGTTAGCTTGACTCTGAGGAGAGGAAGGTCGGTCCAGCACAATAAATATTCATGGTTTAATCTGTCAGGACGGCGTTTCGGCTGAAACATCCTAATAAAAGAGAAGTGCAGAGTGTTTCTGCCCTCAAGGCTGCTTCCACCTCACAGAAACACTGTGTGTGCGTTATCGTGCTCAGCCAACAGCGAACGTGCAGATTAGCTCGCTAGCCGTAATGCTAGCTTGGCAAGACCCTCGCAGCATGAAAGACATGTGGCTCAGACTTTTTACTTCATGATCATGACGTGTTCATGATGACGATGATGATGATGATGATGATGATGATGATGATGTTAATCCTAGAAAACATGAGGCGCTGATGTCAATCAATCACAATCAATCAATCAATCAATCACACAAAGACAAGAGAAGCAGATCGTCCCGGCCTGTGCAGGACACAGCCATGTGTCTGTGGCCCCATAATGAAGGGGTCTCTGCAGAACAGGCTGACAGGTGAGGGACAGGCTGACAGAGGTGAGGGACAGGCTGACAGAGGTGAGGGACAGGCTGACAGAGGTGAGGGACAGGCTGACAGGTGAGGGACAGGCTGACAGAGGTGAGGGACAGGCTGACAGGTGAGGGACAGGCTGACAGGTGAGGGACAGGCTGACAGAGGTGAGGGACAGGCTGACAGGTGAGGGACAGGCTGACAGGTGAGGGACAGGCTCACAGAGGTGAGGGACAGGCTCACAGAGGTAAGGGACAGGCTGACAGGTGAGGGACAGGCTCACAGAGGTAAGGGACAGGCTGACAGGTGAGGGACAGGCTCACAGAGGTGAGGGACAGGCTCACAGAGGTAAGGGACAGGCTGACAGGTGAGGGACAGGCTCACAGAGGTGAGGGACAGGCTGACAGGTGAGGGACAGGCTGACAGAGGTGAGGGACAGGCTGACAGAGGTGAGGGACAGGCTCACAGGTAGCTTCCCAATGTGATGACACCTTCACGCAGGTAAAGGTGTGATGGCATACAATCCCACGTTTCATTCATAACCAATCAGACACCCTTAGTGTTTTGCGTATGGACCAATCAGGAGGAAGGTAGCAGGTATGTCAGCTTCAAAGCTGCATGTTGTGAACAGTCTGAGCACAGAAACATGAAGTTTGATCATTAATGTTTCGACATGTTGTACCTCGTCAGCGCTGCTGAAAACCTTCATCCCAGTGAGGTTCACCAAGGTGAGACTGGATGAAGTAACGCACCTGAACGAGTCACCAAGTCCTACCGTCAATCATGATTTTGGCCTCTAAAGATTATGAAAGACAAAAGGACAATTGTGTCACGTTCAGTTTGGGTTTTGTCTTGTGTCATAATCCAGCGCACCCCTCACCTGCACTGCTGCCCCTCCCTAACAGCCCAAACTCGACCTGTGGCAGGTCAATTTAGCGGAGCCTTGGGCCAATGAGGACGATGGGACAGAGTCAGGTGTTGGACAGGAATTCGTCACATGGTACGCACAAACACTCATACACACTGAGCTCGTGTTGGACGTCGTTACACACTGCAGCAGTCCCAAAGACTGGTCCATACAGGTCAGAAGACAACCTGAGCACCTGACCGCTCACCTGTCGAGCTGAAAGAGCGTCGCTGCTCATCAAACGCAGAGAAGACAGACGGAGACGCCAAAGACGCAGCTGCTGCACACAGTCACACACTCACTGTCGCTCATCACCTCTAAAGAACTGCTGCGCTCACGTCATGTTGTCAATAAAGTTCATTTGAATGTGAGGGACGAGTCACAGCGACGGACACGAGGCAGGGACAGAGCGGTCATGGTGGCGTTTATTTACACAATCAATATGTGATTAAACGGACCTGCAGAGGACACGGTGTGTGTGTGTGTGTGTGTGTGTGTGTGTGTGTGTGTGTGCGTGTGTGTGTGATACAAACAGGCTGTGCCGTGATGCTGTGAGATGCTGAGAGCTCTCTTATATAACTAAATGTCTCTCTCCCCCTCCCCTCTCCTCTCTCCTCCCTCTCTCCCCCTCCCCTCTCCTCTCTCTCTCTCTCCCCCTCCCCTCTCCTCTCCCCCCCCCCCCCCCCCCCCCCCCTCTCCTCTCCCCCCCCCCCCCCCCCCCCCCCCCCCCCCAGAGCAGAGGTGACTGAGTGAATCATCAGTGAACTGAACTGGACCTCTGGTCATCTTGGTGAATTTAATTGGAGCTGATGTTGAGCAGAGAAGTCGGACTTCAGGAACTCTTTGTCCTGCATCTTATTTATTTATTTATTTATCTATTTATTTATTTATGTTCGTACTCGCGATGTTTCTTTGTATTTATACTGAGGAATGTACGAAAACTCAGAAACGTTCAACCTTAAAACACAAACAACCATCTGACAACAACTGGAATAAAACTCTAAAAATGGCACAATAATGATCTGAATGAGGAACCGTCAGAGAAAAATAAAAGATCATTAACCTGATCAGACGCTCGACGCCATCTTTGTTTTTTTCACGACAGATTTCGACGCTCTGACACGTTTCAGTCGGTACCAAACAGCTCTGAGGTCGATAACCGATCAACGCCGACAGACTCTGTGACGTCTTTAACGAGGTTTTTAAGGGTTTTTTTGGGATGTAACCGTTCATTTCAGACTCATACGACCCTGAAAATCTCAGTTTGCTCAGTCTGAAGCAGCTCTGTCTCGTTCTTTAACTGTTCTGCAGCACACTGTCCAAATGTCCACACAGACATTGTCCAAACGTTTCTTAAAACTCTCAGAGTTAACGGCTCTTTCTGCCTCTGTCCACCCTTGGTTTAAAAGTGTCTGAGTGGACAGGTGTCCAGCATGTTTACATGGACGTCCTCCATGTGTTAAGAACTATATTTACGTCTGTCTTCATCCTCTAATCTGCACTTCCTGCACAGAGTGTCTCTGCTGTCTCACATTACAGCTCACACACATTCATTAACATGTCCACACAGACGTCTCAGATCACTCATGAAGCTTCCTGCACTTCATCCATCCCTCCATCCATCCCTCCATCTAACTGTCCATCCATCCCTCCATCTAACTGTCCATCCATCCATCCCTCCATCTAACTGTCCATCCATCCCTCCATCCATCCCTCCATCTAACTGTCCATCCATCCCTCCATCTAACTGTCCATCCATCCCTCCATCTAACTGTCCATCCATCCATCCCTCCATCTAACTGTCCATCCATCCCTCCATCCATCCCTCCATCTCTCCATCCAGTAAGCCAGCATCAAACCAAACTGTGACCAATCAAACGGTTTCTTCTCCATCGTCGCTCACAGCAAAGGAACAATGAAAACTCCTGAATATCTCCGAGCACAAAGTGACTCTTCAAACGTCTCATTTTGTCCAAAACCCCAAAATATTCATGTTACTGTGGTGACATCATCGGAGAGCAATCATCATCGGCCAATGAGGGAGCAGCAACAGCGGCGCTGTGAGCCGGCTGACGAGCGCCTCTTCTTCGTTTGTTGGAACTCGCGCCGTCATCCAGGTGAAAAAACACCTTTGACTTTGAGTTCTGTCACTGTTCAGCTAAAAGTCTGACTTTTATTCCAACATGAGAAAATAAATGACACATTTGATCCGTTATGACCTTTTCAAATTAAAAGACTGATGAAATGCCCTGTGGTCCAGCAGAGGGCGCTGTTAAACCCTTCTGCACGCCCTGTGGCGAGCTGAAGCTGTGACATCACAGACGCAGCGTGCTCGTTGATTTACGATTTCAATTAAAAAAACAACGTTTCCTTCACTCTTCACGTGCTGCATCCAAACAATGTGAGCTAATGACACGTTAGCTCGAAGCTACACTGAGCTAAGACCACGCAGAGCCACTTAATGACAGGCAGGTATGAACAGGTGACGCAGCAGAGGAAAGACGGGTGTGTGTGTGTGTGTGTGTGTGTGTGTGTGTGTGTGTGTGTGTGTGTGTGTGTGTGCGTGCGCGCTCAGGTGTTAAGAAAAGGTCTAAGAGTAGAAAAACACTCTCGTAATGAAGAGTCAGCAGAAGCTGAAGTTCACACCCAGAGAGCAGATGAGTCAGAGCATCAAGCCTTTCATTTCCCTCCGTTCGCTTCCTGTCCTCCCCTCATCAGTGTCACCGTGGGCGAAAGTGAGAGACAGATGTTAAAAAGGGAACGGACGCGGGGGTCAAAGGTCAGCGGGCAAACAGGAAGAAGACCGGCGGCCTGTTTCCTGTGCTGGTGACGCAGCAGCTCATGTGATGCCGCCGCAGCTCGGCGAGGTGATGAAACACGTTTTTGCTTCAGCGACACATGACTGCACCCAAACTACACCTCACAGAGCGTCCACAGCCCTGCGAGTACTACTACTGCATACTGCAGCTCACTGTACTGTCAGCGCAATGGCGTACGTGCTTCACATACAGGACGTGGACAGCACAGCAGCCGGGACGTACCATCACCATCCTGAGGGGGACACGGAGGTCTGAACCACAGCTCACTTCCATCCATCAAACAGCTGTCAAAGTTTATGTACACGTTGCTCTTACAGAAAAAACAGAAAATGGAAATACTCAAGTACAAATATGTTAAAAGTACTTAAGTGTACTTCGTAATGCGGCAGCACAGTCTGCACACACTGAATATTCATACTGAGACGCTCCAGTTTTAGTTTAGCTGATGCTCTTGTCCAAAAAAGGTCAGTTCCTGTATCATCATCATCGTCATCATCATCATCATCAGACTGAAATAAGCTGGTGAGAGGTCAGTGAGCTGGACAACTGACTGTCAGTCCACTGCAGCCTCCTTCATCACCTCCTGGTGGATCTGAACCTGCCGTCTGCTCCGCCAGCCTCAGAGCGAGCTAAGCTAAGCTAAGCTAAGCTACCGGCTAATCCAAACAGAGCAAGCTGCGCTGCACCGAAGCTCCACCCGGAGACATGAAGCAGGCTGAGCCGCAGCAGCATGCGTCCAACCAGCGTCAGTCCCCGTCAGGGACAGAACTGTCCAACAGCCATGAAACCAGACGCTGAGGTCGGCTCTCACTGCCCCAACAACAACAAACAAACAACAGCAACAACAAGCACGAGAGTGTGTGTGTGAGTGTGAGTGTGTGTGTGTGTGTGTGTGTGTGTGTGTGTGTGTGTGTGTGTGAGTGTGAGTGTGAGTGTGAGTGTGCGTGCGTGCGTGCGTGCGTGCGTGTGTGTTTGCATGGGCACGCTCAGTCCAGCCTTCAGCACGTCTGCAGGACAAACCGTGAGCTCAGACTTAAGAACTCAAACCACAGAAGAAGAATAAAACTGCGCCTCCCTCAGGACCGCCTCGTCTCCGTCCTCGCACTCGGCCATATTTCATCCAGTGGACTTCCTGTCTGTGTCCTGCAGCAGAGACGTCGTGGACATCAGCTTGAGGAGCGTTGCGAGACGTCAGCGTCATATGAAGCGTTTCTGTCCTGCATGTCGGTGGCGTCTCGGCTGAGCGTCACAGGAAGCTTCACCAATGACAGCTGAGACACGGAAGAGCCGTTTGACTCAGGAAACAAAGACAGAAACGGCGTCAAAGCAGCGGCGCGGCCACTGTTAGCACCGCTAACGTTCGCTTCACGTGTGACACGAAGGGAGTCGACCGTCCAAATGCAAAAGCAGCTTCGACAATTTTAGCTGAAACAGCCGATTTCATCACATCACTTCCCTTTTTAAAGGCCCCTGTGCAACAGTGGAAACCACACACACACACACACACACACACACACACACACCACACACACACACACACACACACACACACACACACACACACACACACACACACACACACACACACACACACACACACACACACACACACACACACACAGCTCTAAATACAGACTGGAAAGCCCAGATATGCCTCAGATTTCCTCCCTGACAGTCGCTGTAGCCACTCTTCTTACAGAAACGTTAAAAAAAAAAAAAACAGTCCAAGATGGCGTCTTTAAAGGTCGTGTTTGGTCCTAAAGCCAAAGATCATCAGTCCACACGGACACAAAACAGAGAAAAGCAGAAAATCATCGAACCTGAGGTCTGAAGGTCACTGACCCTCAGATCCTCAGCAGAGCTCGTCGTGGCCTTTTCTGAGTCCTGGACCGGACCGTGGCGGTCCTGGACCGGACCGTGGCGGTCCTGGACCGGACCGTGGCGGTCCTGGACTGGAGCCGGGTCAAAACTCGATGTGGTTAAAGTCAGACTGTCGTAGGCGTGGGGTGCTTTGGTCATCTCACACTAACTGGTCGTCTGTCAGCAGTCTGGTCTTTGTGGTGCGTTCGAGTGCAGCGTTCAGCAGAAGACACCAGGTGACACATCCGTCAGGTGTGCTGCGTCAGCGCCGTGAGAAAGCTACATCCTGTGTGTGGAACAAAGTGACTTCACCTTCACCACGGCGAGCGACGTGAACACGGAGGGAAACTGTCTGCTGGACTTGAGTCAGACCAGAGCTCCTCAGAGACCCCTCAGTGGATCTCAAGGTCCCCACAGGATGCATCCTGGTGTTCATACAGCGCCACCATCAGGTCAACATTTCAATCAAACACCTGCAGAACCAAAGACACTCCCATCAGCCTCAGCTGCGCCATGCTAACACGCTAAACAAAGATGGCAAACAACGTACCTGCTAAACAACATGTTAGCATGCTGGCGTTAGCATTTAGCTCAAAGCAGCTGCGTCTGTGCTAGCTCGAGCGCAGACCGTCAGTCTGAGACAAACTGGAGCACCAGAAGGTTTTAGGTTCAGTCAGAACTTCAGAGCGTGAGTCTGATGGAGGACGTTTGGACAGTCAGGGCGGCTGAGACGACGCTGGTCATCAGGAGACGCTCTGAACACACACACAGTCTCACGTCTATCGTCTTTAGAGACAGACTGTCTGTCCTGCTGTGTGGATAAAGTTTTACTGTTTTCAAAGTACTCTGACTCTGTACCTTCATACCAAAGCAAACGTGTACTGACAAACTATAAATACACACTGTGTGTACTTCCACACAGACAGCTGCATTAGTCAGCAGGTGGTTTCTTTACTGAAGCGACACCTGAAGCCGAAGCAGAACTAAACTAAAATAACTCATCAAGCTGTTCAGCCAATCGTAGCAAAGAGGAAGTGAGGCGGCCTGAGAGGAAGTCTTCATCAAATGAAGCCGTTATTAAAGTCGAGGCAGCTGCTGAAAGCGCTGGCACGCCGCCGGCGTCTCCGCCTGAACGACTGTCCTCAGCCTGCCTCAGTCCCGTCAGGCCGTGAAATCTGTCCAATGACGGCTGAGACACAGGACACACAGGAGACAAACCGCCAACGCTGCTGTGACCACCTGTGCAGGTGCAGCCTCATTAAAACCGTGTCAGCCTGCAGCTGCTCTCAGATCAGCTGACTGAGCCGAGTCCAGACTGCAGCCTTCAGGAGCTTCACCTGAAACCTCTGCAGGTGAGACGCCACCTTCACGTTCACCTCTTCATCGTCTCTCACCTGTCTGCTGCTACCTGAGTGCGTCTACCTGACGCTGTCAGAGGCTCGAGTTTGAAAAGCCGCCGCAGGAAGTCGACAAACCCACACACACACACACACACACACACACACACACACACACACACACACACACACACACACACACACACACACACACACACACACACACACACACACACACACACACACAACTTTCAATTTCCAAAGCCGGAAAGAGCAGCTGAGGAAGAGGAGGAGGAAGGTGTGAAGAGGTGGAGGAGACATCACACCACAGAACACACTGGGGGGGTTGTGTCTGTGTCAGAGCTGTGCATGTGCGTGTGTGTGTGTGTGTGTGTGTATGTGTGTGTGTCTGCCAGAGCTGTGTGTGTGTGTGTGTGTGTGTGTGTATGTCTGTGTCAGAGCTGTGTGTGTGTGTGTGTGTGTGTCAGAGCTGTGCGTGTGTGTGTGTGTGTGTGTCTGCCAGAGCTGTGTGTGTGTGTGTGTGTGTGTGTGTGTGTGTGTGTGTGTCTCACAGAGGTGTGTGTGTGTGTGTGTGTGTGTGTGTGTGTGTGTGTGTGTCTCACAGAGCTGTGTGGGTGTGTGTGTGTCAGAGCTGTGTGTGTGTCTGTCAGAGCTGTGTGTGTGTGTGTGTGTCTCACAGAGCTGTGTGTGTGTGTGTGTCTCACAGAGCTGTGTGGGTGTGTGTGTGTGTGTCAGAGTTGTGTGTATGTGTGTGTCTCTCAGAGCTGTGTGTGTGTGTGTGTGTGTGTGTGTGTCAGAGCTGTGTGTGTGTCTGTCAGCTGTGTGTGTGTGTGTGTCTCTCAGAGCTGTGTGTGCGTGTGTGTGTGTGTCAGAGTTGTGTGTATGTGTGTGTCTCTCAGAGCTGTGTGTGCGTGTGTGTGTGTGTGTGTGTGTGTGTGTGTGTGTGTGTGCATGTGTGTGCATGTGCGTGTTGGTTGTGGATCACAGCAGCTCTTTGTCTCCTCTCGTTGTCATGGCAACACATCAGTGACTGACTTCATTGGTCAACACGTTCAATGAGCACATTATGAATGACATCACCACAGTCACATGATCAGCTGACTGACAGAGGAGTGGACACAATAACAGAAACACCTGCAGACGGTCATGTGACTGCTGTGAGCCAACCAACAGGACCTCACTGACCAACAGTCTGCTGATTGATTAGAACCAGTTAAAGAAGGCCCACAGGGGGAGTCAGGGGTCAAACTGTAGATCATCATCATCATCATCATCATCATCATCACTGCTATTATTACTTACATGGGACATGAACGCGTCCTGTGTTCTGAGACACTGAGGACAAACTTCAAATCATGTCAGCTGAATGTCTACTGTCAGACCACCGTCCACATTTCAAACAGTCCTGAAGTCAGACAATGAGGACGAGACACAGGGCGAGACACAGGGCGAGACACAGGGCGAGACACAGGGCGAGACAGGACGAGACACAAGGCGAGACACAGGGCGAGACACAGGGCGAGACAGGACGAGACACAAGGCGAGACACAGGGCGAGACACAGGGCGAGCAGCGCAGACGTCCAGCCGCCAGTCTGACCTGAAAACCTCCAAAATGAACCAGTGATGAAGTGAGACGGGCTGGTTTCAGTCCTCTGAGACGCTGAAGACAAAAACACGTCTTCTCTCAGCAAAGTCAAAAATCCTTAAACATCGTTTGTTGAAGCAGCTGCAGGAAGAGACACACCAAGACAGGACACTCCTCCTCCTCCTCCTCTTCTTCTGTGTGTTTAATCACAGCAGCTGAAACGAGTTCATGTCTGACCTCACGCTGACGTCTCTTCCTGTCGAGCGGACGTCTCTCAGCGAGGCGTCAGGCCGCTTTCACGTCAGGTGAGGAGGCGGCAAACCCAGCGGAGGGTTCACTGAAGCTCGTCCAAATCATGAGTGAACGAGGACGAAGAAGAGGAAGAAAAGAAGAGAAAGAGGAAGAGGAAGGAGAAGAGGAAGAAGCCTGAACGTGAGCACGGCTCACCGTCTCTCTTCATTCTAATGTCTAAAATAATGTTTATAGACAACAAATGCACCAAAATCAGAACAAGCAGAAATAATGTTTGTTCTTTTCATGATGACGTCGTCATTCATTGTTTATTATTGTGTATTTCAGCGTCTGTCTTCTCTCCTGGGGGAGGTTAGGTTAGGCTGTGTCTCATTTGGACAATCTGATCACTGACAGAGTGTCTCCAGGTCTGCAGGCGGTGGCCAGTGGACAGAGTTAACTGTCCTGGGACGCGTCTGGACGTCCCGCGGCCTCGCTGCAGACATGCTAACATCATCTTCGTCTATTTAAAGCCTCCTCAGAGCAGCCTGAAGCTCCGGCTGAGCCGCTGCAGTAAACAGTGATTATCGTCCAGGAGAGACGGATCACCACAGACAGACGGACAGGGGACGGACAGACGAGCTGAAAGCCGAGGAGCTGCAGACTCCTGAAGGAGATTTAAATATCTGGAGTCTAAATTTAGCCTGTCCACAGAGCGCCGGCTCACTTTATGAACAGCAGCATCAGGACAGCTGAGAGGACGCCTTTCCAAAATTAATCCACACGAGCTGAAGACACGTCCATGACGTCAACAACAACCAGAGTAAACAAACACAAACAGACAGGAAGCTGAGGGACAACGATGGAACTGTCCGTCACATGTGAGCTCTGAGAGACCTTCAAGAACTAAACTTATGTCCTCAAACATGGATTCAGTCAAAGAGGTGGACCGACCCTGACGTCATGACGGGGGGCGAGGAAGACGCGCTGCTGGGACACGTACACGAGAGCTGAGGACACAGGACATGACTGGGACACGCTGAACATCCGACCGTGAAGACGTTTAAAGACGGAGCTCCTGAATGAAGCCAACGAGATCTGTGTGGACTGAACCAGAGGACACGGGACAGGAGCCAGGGATGACGCTGCAGAGGGGACATCCTGAAACTGGATCCCAGCACATAAACCCTGTGTGTGTGTGTGTGTGTGTGTGTGTGTGTGTGTGTGTGTGTGTGTGTGTGTGTGTGTGTGTGTGAGGACGCATCAGCAAAAGACTGGAGGAAGTATTTAGTACTGAAGTGAAGTACTAATACCACAGTGAAAAAACTTCAAATGCTTCAGGCTACGGGTGCCCGGAGCGTCCAAGAAGAGCGTCCAAAGGCTCAAGGGAGTCCGGTCAAAAGGACATTAAAGGCACGATGTCTGCAGAGTCGTGACCTCAAGGTTTGACCAGAACAATCTGAATAACTAAATAATAATAACAACATAATAATAAATAATAAAAGCCTCAAATGATGAAGAAATATTGAAATTATTTTAATAACTCAGAGAATTCATGAAGCCGTGAAACGTCAGAGTTCAGC
>NC_092062.1:30078391-30120891 GCF_039877785.1 Chaetodon trifascialis | reverse complement strand
AATTATCCTCAGAAAACCCATCATGTGTTATCCTATAATGGAAATCATAGTAAGTAAAACCTCCTAAATTCCCAACAACACTTCTGAGGACGTGACCTTGGTGTCCCCGATGAGCGACTGCCTCCAGGAGAACATCAGTCAGATACAATTAATCAATATGTTCCATTGTTTCTTTCCAGGATCAATAAACATTCAAACCTGCTGCTGAAAGGCTGCGAGGCAGCGGGTGAGCAGAGCAGGCTGATCTGGTCTCAAGGAAACACCTGAACCAGGTGGTGTTACCTCCATCTGCTTTATTAGTAAATTATCTTTCATGAAGTTTTAATCCATAAAATCCAAGTTTCTGATCAAGGCGTCGACTGACAGAGAGGAACCACAAAAACTCAAACAAAGAAAAATGGATCATTCACTCCATCACACTTCTTCAAACGTGTCAGACTCTATGCTTTTATTGTGAAGGCCAAGCGCCTCCGTTCCGGTGTGATTGTGAGCGTCTTGACGCAGCCGCAGCTGTCACTGAACCGCTGAATGACTTCTTGCTGTTTGTGGACGTTTGAACACCAACTGCAGGATCTTCATCACGATGACGACGATCCGAATATAAACAAGACTTCAGGTGAGCTCACGTGCCGCAGTAACCATGAGTATAAACTGTGTACTACTGCCCAGTACACTGTGTTCATATATTTAATATGTTGTTGTTTGAGGTAACAAAGTAAACAGAAATACTCACATTTATCATAATACACACGCAGTACTGGTGTGTATTTGTACTCATTTTGTGTTTATATAGTCAGTCAGTGTAATTATACTCAATATAAACATGTTCAAGTGTATTTAAGCTAACCCCTAGCCTGAAGTGTATCCGTGTAAACACGCTGTACTGCAGTATTTTTACAATAACACTGAACCACTTTATTTAAATAAATGCCATACTGCAGTACATGCAGTATATTTACAGCTACAGTATCTGTGGTGGAAAGTAACTAAGTACATTTTCCTGATTACACGTAAGTTTCATTTTTTACAGTGTGGTATTAGTACTTTCACTGTATTTAAGGATCTGAGTACTTCTAAATATGCTCAGAAATACTTCAGTGCGCGCACACACACGCACACACACACACACACACACACACACACACACACACACACACACACACACACACACACACACACACACACACACACACACACACACACACACACACAGCAGCTGTTCCAGGTTTCATTTGTTTATTTTCTGGAAAATAATGTGACGTTACAGTTTCTTTAAAAATCTCTCGTGTTAGCTGAGAAACATGTTCATCTGTACAACTCGCTCAACAGTCCCTGGTTATTTATCACAAGGTTCAAATAAAAATCTGAACAGAACAAAAGTCAATTCTTATTCAAATACAAAGCGAAAGACGCAGAACGCTCATTTTATTCTCTGCAGCCTAAAAACATGAACGCTAACAATAACATTAATAATATGAGAGCAATTAATATCATACATCAATAAAAAATATGAAAAAATATGAAATATGGCCTTTAACTGATCCCCAGTCTGCGCGCGCACAAACACACACAAGCAAAACCTCGCTGGTCAACAGCTCCCCCTGCTGGCAGAGTCTGGAACTGCATGTTAACTTAGAACAGGTTTATTGCATAACAACTGCAAGATGCTTCACACACGCGCACACAGGCAGGCAGGCGCGCACGCGCGCGCGCACACACACACACACACACACAAATGTGAATTACGGGGTTATATTAAACAATATTTTTTAACCTTCTGAGCGATGCCAGCTTTTATAAAAATGAAAGTGAGAGCGTCAAAATAAAACGACGGTGCTTTTAAAGTGAAAATCAGGTCGTTACAAAGGAGGAAAATCCCTTTAGGAGCAGAAATGAAGGACGTTTCCTCTCAGGCTGATGTGTCTTCAAACATGCTGTCACTTTGTTCTGAAGTCCAGAGAGGACAGGAAGTGACGTCATCTGTTTGACAGTAACTTCACTCCAAAGAGTTCTTTCAGTCTGACGCTTTAACATCAGAGCGAAGTTAAAAAGCTGAAAGCAGCTCAGAGAGCCGAGAAAACAGCACTACATTCAGGGTACTTCTACTGACACCGAGTACAAATACACTGAAGGTATTTCTAAAGAAACGCAGTGAGGACATGAAGAAGAAGGACCTTCTGTGTTTTAGATGATTTGAGATTTTAGGGCCAACAAAGATGTGAAAACTTCTAGTTTTTCAGAATAAAAGCTGGAGAAATTGATCAGATCAGCTTCCTGTCCACAGCACACAGACACCTCAACATGGACCCAACATCTGTCCTCACTGTCCCGCACCTGACTCATCGTGGTCGTCATGGCTACAGCAGCGACTTCCTCGCTGTCCGCCTGAAGTCTCGACGGCTGCCTGCACCGAAAAGACTCGTCCACAGAGACGAGGACGTGATTCTGTCCTTCAGACCAAAGCTGATGAGTGGATTAACTACAGGAGCCCACAGAGGACAAGCTTCCCTCTGAGAGTTGGCAGAGCTGCAGCCTGGACTGACCTGCAGGGGGCAGCACTCACACTCAGTCCTTGCATCACCTGTCAAGTCCCTCAGAACACCACCTGCCTGCTTCTCATTGGCTGTTACTACAGCTAAAATCCAGCCAATGAGCTTCCTCCACACACCTGAGCGTCTTTCCAAACACCTGGCCAGGTTGGTTTTTAGACCTGGAAACCCATTTCCATAACTTTCCAGACCTGCCATAACCTCTAACCTCTAAGGAAGTGCATTTTCAAAATAATGGCACCGCCGGCAGTAAAAACATTGAGTTGCTTTTCCTTCAAACATTCAGCTGCAGACAGAAAGCAGAGCTGAACTGAAGCTTTCTGCACTTTCATCTTTTCTTTGACAAATGTTTTCATTTTCAGTGAACTTCTTTATTTTTCATCTTTCTCGCTTTCAGATAGTCAGACAGCTGTTTGAACATGTGGAATAAACAGAATAAAAAGTGGTTTCTGCTGTCATCAAACCGAACTTCATGATTAAAGCTGAGAAAGAGAAAAGTCATCAGCGCTGATCGTCTCTGCTGCAGATCACACGTTGTTGTTGTTATTGTTGTTGTTGTTGTTGTTGTTTTCACGTCAAATCAAACGTGCAGATTTCAGGATCAACGAGCAGAAACACAATAATTCTGTTTTTATTGGCGTCTAATCACTGAAAAATAAGTTTTCGTTACCTTAGAAACAGCCTTCATGTCTTCTTCTCTCTCATCCTTACGTTTCTACAGGAGCCCAGAGCGGACAAACCAGTTTTCAAGTGGCTGCAGTCTGCAGTGTCACCACTAGATGGCACTGAGTCAACACACAGCTCCGCCTTCAGGCTGGGAAACACTTCCTGTCTCTCCACCAATCACATCAGAGGAAACAAACTAATCTCATGTTCGACTTTTAATTTTAGAAAACTGACTTCCTGTGAAATTAAAGGGACATTTGAAGAAAATCCTTCAAATTACAAATAATTTTCCCAACGTTGAAACTGAAAAACGATCCTCAGCCCGAAAGAAACTCTGACCTGAGGAACGCCGACAAACAGCTGACGGGCGTGACGGCGGCCGAAGGACGACCACACGCGGCTGGTTTTCTTCTTCTTTTATCTTAAATATACGTTTTCTGTCTTAAAGAGATTATCTGAGAAATTATTTACACACAGATTTTGAGCACTTTGGATTAAAAAATAAAACTTTATAGTCAGAATAATATTAAGATTTTTTACCTTTGTTACATAAAAATATGTTGCTTTGCTCGGGCCCGGGGGCGGGGCTAAAACACAGGTGCAGCAAGTGCAGGCAGGGCGGGGCTAAGGGCTGTCAATCACAGTGACTGGGGTTAAAGGGCAATCCCACCAAAAAGTGCTTCAGTGCTGCAGAACTCAGCTTCACCTGCAGGACGGACAGGTGTCCTCAGGACGCTGTGACATCACTGCTGGGTGTGGTTACAGGTGCAACGACGCACTGACACGACGGGATGATCGTCAATCAAACTGTAGATTATTGTCTGGATCAATCAAACGTTTGGTCCAATTTATAAATCCTGATCAGGACAAACAAACATTTAATGGATCGTCAGGATGGTTTCAGATGATCTGGTTTTGGATAATCTGGTTCCAGATTATCTGGTTTCGGATTACCCGGTTTCAGATTACCTGGTTTCAGATCATCTGGTTTCAGATTATCTGGTTTTGGATTACCTGGTTTCAGATTACCTGGTTTCAGATCATCTGGTTTCAGATTATCTGGTTTCGGATTACCTGGTTTCAGATCATCTGGTTTCAGATGATCTGGTTTCAGATCATCTGGTTTCAGATGATCTGGATTCAGATCATCTGGTTTCAGATGATCTGGATTCAGATTATCTTTTTTCAGATTATCTGGTTTCAGATCATCTGGTTTCAGATTATTTTTCTAATCCTCAGATTAGACGTCAACGAGTCGACTGGCTGGATCGAGTTAAAAAAACACTTTTCAATCTGAGCTTCTCACCTGTGAGGACTCAGTTTTGGGATTCGGACTCTGAGGACGTCCCCTTTCTGACATGATTCAGACCAAATCCGACCATGAACTGACAGAATAATCTGGATTAATTTAATCTGCAGCTCCGGACCAGCCGCTGCTTTGGGAAACGTCCATTCAGACATTTCTTGGTGGAATCGCCCTTTAAAAACTCCACCTGAGAGGGGGATGAAGCTGAAGCCTGAGCGTCTCAGCGGGACAAAGACCTGCGACGTCACATGAAGACCTGGACCGGACTCTGACATCCTGATCCGGATTCAGCGGCGAGAAGCTTCTCTTCGCTCAGCGTCTCCATCATCAGACATGTTCAGCTTCATCTCTGAAATGCATAAATTCACCCGACGCGTCATCGGCGCGCTCGTCTTCTTCTGACGTTTGCTGGAGTTCAGGCAGCTGCAGGTGAGCGAGGCTGAAAGTCTGAAGTCACATCAGGAACGCGATGGCGCTCAGTGCTGGAGAGGCTGAAGGCGTCCCGGAGCGGAGACACGAAGCTGATACCGTCCAAACATCTGATTCACCAAAGCGTCCGAGCAGGCGGCGTCCTGGACGTCTTCGTCCTCTCGCTGCAGACCGGCCTCGTTGCCTTCGATCGAAGCTTCGTTAAAGCAGAATCAGCTTTAAAACACGACTGCTGAGCAAAGCGAGCTTCAGGTTTCGCCTCAGACGGCTTCATCTGAAGGACTTCAAGGTGTCTGAAAGCCAAAAACTAACCAAAGTTTTATTTTGAAGCTTTTATGAGCTGAAAAAGCTCAAACGTTTGCAGAAAGCGTCCGATGTGACCACAGAAACTGACGGATGTAAAGCGTCGAATCGTCGGCGGCGGTCTGATTGTTCTGAGCACGCTCCTGAGAGGCTTCGTCGCCGACCTTTGACCTGCCGCTCGTTCACTTCCTGTGATCTCCTCTGATTGGTGCAGGCCGGTTTGATCTCTCACGGCGTCAGTTTGACGTGTCGTATAAAAGGACGCAGAGCTCTGCGTCATGGCTAACTTCCTGATGGAGCAGAGGGGACAGACTCCGCCTGCTGGTTAGTTGACCTAAAGACATTTTGTGGCCAAACAGTCCGAACCAATCACGCGTCACGCTTCGAGGCCTCCGAGCGCTGCTGCTTTTTACAGACGTTTCGTACAGAAAGCCGACGTCACGTTTGCGTTATGGCGAGTGCGTTTCATCAACATGCAGATAAGACTCGAACAAGCTAATGCCGAAAAACAGAAGCGTCGTGGTTTCTCGTGACTTCAAGCATTGCGAGAGCGTTTTCAGTTAAGTGCCTTCGACGGAAAACTCCCCTCCGTCAGTTCGTTGCGACCTCCGACAGACATCTCACGTCCTTGTCGCCGACAAAAAAGACTCTGGGAGACTCCTCAAACCTCGCTCTGCAGACCGCCCGGTCCTCTCCGCCTCCGTCCGGGTGGCCGTCTCTTCGCCGATTCCCGCCAAAGCTGCTGGAGCAGAGAGGCCGCGGGGTCACTTGAGCCGGTCGGAGCGGAACGAGTCCTCCACGGCCGGGTCGGCCAGCATCAGGTCCCCGTCCAGCATGTCCAGGGCCAGCGGGTCCATCCTGAGCGGGTCGTCCAGGGAGAAGGGGTCCATCTCGAAGCCGGGGACGTGAGACAGAGCGCTGGCGATCTCTTTAGACAGACCCGGCGGCGAGTCGCCTGCAGGGAGGGAAGAGGGCGGACATGTTGAGCGACAAAGAAAACACAGAACAACACGACGTCTGACCAGGATTCATCATCAAAGAACGTCAAGAAACGTCCATTACAAGTCCCCAAAGAGACGTCTCAGCGTCCGTCCAGAGGACACTCAGCTCACACACATGAATCAAAAAGAGCGAGTCCACACGTGGAAGCAGTCAGAGGACAAGCTGTCTGTCTCTCAACGTGACTGACTTCCTGTCTGTGGCTCACTGGCTCCTCCTGAGGACGTGCACCTCACAGGTAAAAGCTTCAAACAGCGTCTGATCGGGACTATTGATCGATCGATCGATCGTGGTGACCGCAGCTCTCGATCAGGCTGTCACTGTGAACCTTCATTCAGAGAAACTCTTCACTTCCTCAAACATCTTCTGAGGAAGATCTAAAGAACCAAAATCACAGATTCCTCTTTCACTTCTTCTTCTGTTCACTGCCTCTATGAACGCCTTCGTTCAGCCTTTCTACGAAACATCAGCTCACGTTTGGTTTTTGATTTATTGCTCGTTTTAGACTCGTTTCATTCAGCCTGAACTTCTCACACAGCTGCTCGTGTTTAACAGACGAGACGGAGGAATGTTCTTACTGCTAGTGGAGAAAGGCTTTAACAGAACGTCACATCATACGTTGGATGTGGCTCTTCAGTGATGAAGAGGAGCGACTTTACACCTGAACTGAAGGCAGCAGATAAAACAACCAGCTGCTCATTCAGACGTCGTTCTGCTCTAAAAACAAGTGAAAGCAGACAAAAGTCTGGAGGTGAACTACTTCCTGTCCACGACCTCGAAACCAAAGTGCTCCTGATGACTGTGGTTTGGTTTTTAGGGGCTTGTGGTTTTTATCGTCCTGAGGATTAACGAGCAGCAGACGTTCAGCGCCGCAGTGCTGAATGATGGCGTTTACGTTACGGCTGTTTGCTCAGTTAACCAATCACAAAGGTCCAATGGAAGGCCACTAAAGACGAGGACTGTCTCTAAACAAGACAGAGGACGTTATTTACGTTCAGCTGTCTGCTGTGAAACTGTTAACGCTGATTGAACACGTGTTGGTCGTGTTGTTCGTGTTGGTCGTAGCTGTGACTTTAAATCATCACCGCAGATTTAAACAGAAGCTAACGTTAAGCCGTTCGTTAGCCCACTCTGCTCCTGTGCTGCACACAGCTGACGAGACATTTTCCTGCGTTTTTCACCCTATGAACAGCTTTTGGTGCTCGGTGAAAGCTCCTCGTGGTTTCTCAGTTTGATTTTCTGAGCGAGCGTGAACGATGGAAAACATCAGCGTTTTGAGTGTGTGTTACAGTGCTTCCTGTGCAGAGAATCACTTCCTGCCCTCCATCTGCAGCTCACACCACAACACAGGAGCGACGCGACGTCTTCTGCGAACAAGCTCAGACTGAGGTTCTGCTTCAGCTTCAGACCTCCAGTCCAAACGTCAGCTCAGACCCACCGGTGAGGATGATGTTGGGCACGTTGTGTCGTCCCTCGCCGCCGCTGTAGTTCTGGTTCTGGTTGTTGAGGAGCTGCTGGTCCCCGGGGTCCTGCATGTCCAGGGGCCCCTGGGTGTTGGAGGGGAACTGGTTCTTGTCGGCGGTGCCACAGCTCAGACCGCTGTGGTTCAGAGACAGACAGTCCGCCTGGTGGTCTGCCGAGAACTGCAGCAGAGGACAGAGGACAGAGGACAGAGGACAGAGGACAGAGGACAGAGGACAGGTTTGACCGGGACTCTCACTGACGAAGACGTCAAAGAATCCTGCAATAAGCTGCTTGAGTTTCATTTTCCACCTGTTCTGTTTATGATTGACACGACAGGTAACAAATTAAGTCTGACTGATCGATCGATTGATCGACTGATTGATCGATTGATTGATCGATTGATCGATCAACTGAGGACCAACAAAGGCTTTTGGTGAAACGTCTGAAAAGTACATTTTCTAGCTTCCCTCCACGGTCGAGGCTCACTCTCCTCTCATGTTGACGTGCTGCAGACCTCCACACCTGAGCTGCAGGTGGAGCTGCAGACTGACTGAGGAGCGGCGTACAGGTGCCACCTGAGCTCTGTCTTTCTTTAAAGTGCATGAAAATGTTTGTTTCGTAACTTCCTCTGAAAGCAGTCGCTGGTTTTTGACAGACAACAGGAGACACGTGAGACCAGTCAGACCAGTCAGACCAGTGACCTCACCTCCACTCGCCAAATGAAGAGACAATGAAATTGATATTTTTGAGTCCTGCACAGTAAAGACAGGCTGAGCTCAGACACCTGCGGTGACATCACAGCCCTGCAGCCAGCGTTCTGTACAGTCTCTGATGACATCATCAAGGTGCTCTGTTACCTGCTGGCTGGATTTGCCCGTGAGCTGCAGACTCAGATAGGGGTCGTCCAGCAGAGAGTTGAACAAGGCATCCTGGAACACATCAAAACAAGCGTTGGTTAGCAGAGCTCAGCCTCATCTGAGAGTCCAGGTGTGTCAACGTGCAGGTAAAGCCCTGAGGCGGCGACATCAGACGCCACGACGGCTCCCGTTTGCTGAATAACTGATCAGATGTCAGCGTGCACGGTGACGTCGACCCCGCAAAGCTCCAGAAATAGCATCAGGTGCCTTCACCTGCACAGGTGAGGTCAGTCACCTGTGCGCCTGCTCATCAGTGTGTCTCTGAAACGGAAACTCTGACGGGACAAACATGTCATGTTGTTGTTTTTGAGGCAGAAGCTAAATTAGCAGATGTGCTCATGTGATGACAGACGTCAGCGTGTAAACAGCAAGACAAACACGGCGAGCACACGCAGGACAGACGCAGCGAGCGGGAGCAGCTGAACTGGTCTGAACTGGCAGAGCGGTAACACTGAGCACGGCCCAGTTAATAAAACCATTCAATCAGCTAATCCAATAAGACGTTCCACTTCCTGAAAAAGAGCAAAACAGAGTCAGGCTGCTTATGAAAGACATTCAGGCGATGTCTCTGAGCGCGTCTTTCCCTCGACGAGGACGTCTGTCCTCTGCTGACTGCTGAAACGGGTGATTACACAGTCTGAAGCTCAGCGTGTCACGTCGGAACACAGATCCGTCACATTAAACGACAGACTGCGGACGACGGTTACAAGAAACAAGACGGACGGAAGCTTCCTGAGCCGAGACGCGAGCCGTCCATCACCGTGGACTCACTGTGGACTCACCGTCCTGCTCCCCAGAGGACAAACTCTGTGGGAGCAGGACGAGGATTCATGCTGTGGCTGTAATAAACCCTGCGGCCTCTGGGGGGCGGCAGCAGGGCCTGAGACGCTGTCTGAGTGGAGCTGGGACGGTCGCCCTGTCATTCACGCACAGCTGCGGCGGCTGCAGTTACTCACGTTGTACAGGTCCGTGGCCAGGTTGTGGCTGATCTGCTGCAGCTGGGGGAGGCCGTCGGCTCGCTGCAGCTCCGCTTCCTGTTTGACGGGACACTGCGAGGACGAGGAGGAGCTCTGGACGCACGGATCCATCGGCCTCTCGTTCTTTATCAGCTGCACGTTCACCTGCTGCCCCATCGGCCTCTGCAGCCCGGAGAAACACGACAAAACCACAGCGTGAGCTGAGCTGCAGGCCAGCGTGTGTGTGTGTGTGTGTGTGTGTGTGTGTGTGTGTGTGTGTGTGTGTGTGTGTGTGTGTGTGTGTGTGTGTGTGTTGAACAAACACATCTTCATCTAATCCATGTAATCTACTGGTCTGACCCTACCGTTCCAAAGTGCTGCATGTGCTGGTTGTGTGTGTTGCGTAGGTTCTGCAGGTGGAGCTGCTGCTGAGCGCTGGGCCGCGGCTGCTGCTGCTGCTGCTGCTGCTGCTGCTGCTGCAGGCGGTGCAGCTGCTGGTGGTGGTGCTGGCCCAGTGGGGAGGGCTGCTGGCCGGGCTGGGAGCCCTGCAGGCCGGGCAGAGGCTGGTGCTGGTGGGACTGGCTGAGCGGGTACGGAGGAAGCCTCTGGTCCAGAGGCAGTTTGCTGGTGTCCAGAGGGACGCCCTGTGGAGAGACGGGGGGGGTCGGGTGGGTGTTAGCACCATTCTTCAGACACACAGTAAACCAGCATCTTATTTTCTGTGTGGATTAGTTAGAGAAGCTTCACATATAGACAATTAAGAGAAATTCATTTTCAGCTCTGGAGCTTGAACCTTCACAGACGGACGGACAGAAAACGTTAAAAATGTTAAAAACGTTAAAAACGTTCTGTTCAGTGCAGAAACAAAGAAAATTCACAATGTGGAGAAACAGAACAGAGTCTTCTGGCAGAATTTAAGGATTTTCCTGCTGAAATGACCCTAAATGTTCAGTTTCCAGTGGATTTCATGCGTTAACAGAGCTCACACCTGGCAGGAACACACACTTTGAACTCGGCAGCTTGTTTGTGTGTTGGGAGGACAAACGGAGCGACAGGCCACACCTGCACCAGGTGAGCAGGTGTGTGAATGTGCGGTGTGTGCGCTGGCGGGCTGCTCGTGTGAAGCTGTTACCTGTGTGATGGAGGACAGGGTGGGGGAGATGGTGGGGGAGAACTGTTTGGAGTGATGCCTCCGCGACTCCCCTCCCATGGGCAGGATGAGCGGGGACAGCTGCGCCCGTCTCCGCGGGGACGTGCTGAGCGGCGGCTGGCCCTGCCCGCTGAGCAGCGGCGAGTAGGAGGAGGAGCAGGAGCCGCCCACGCCGCCGCCACTGCCGCCGTAGCTCGGGTTGCCGCTGGACACCGACTGCAGGGAGGAGTTGCTGAGGGAGGAGTGCAGCGATTGGCTGCTGAGAGAGGACGGCAGGGAGGGGGAGGAGCTGAGGGACGACTGCAGCGAGGGGTTGCTGAGCGACGAGTGCAGGGAGGCGGAGCTCAGAGAGTTGGAGAAGGAGTGGCTGCTGAGCGACGACTGGATGTTGGGGTTGCTCAGCGATGACTGCAGGGAGGGGTTACTGAGCGTGCTCTGCAGAGACGCCAGCAGACCTGAGGAGGCGAGACGAGGAAGCGTGAACACAGAGGAACATCCACAGAGACCTGGAGCAGGAGCACGGCATGAAAACAGAGATCACAGAGGCCGACAGGTGTGCGGCTCAGGTGAGCCACCTGCCGTCCCTGCAGCATCGACTCACCAACGCTGAACATCCCCGATTCATTTTAATGTGGAGACAAACCTGTGATTTGTCTCACAGCGGCACTAAGCAGTCATCCATCGGTCACCTTTACCTGCTGCTGCGCTGCACTGAAGCTAAAGCAGAGCTGGACTGTGAACGCACCCCGACCCCTCACACACACACTGATTATTGGCTTTCTGAATCCAGAAAATACACATCCAGATCACTTTGTCTTCAGATGAACCTTCACTAAGTAACGAGCGCCTCAGGAGGAACTCTCTTCTGTCTTCGTCTCTGCGGCTTCAGTGTGAGACACAGCGTCTGCTCGGGGGACCAGCTGCTCCCCAGGTGAGCTCAGCAGGTGTAAACAGCAGCTCTGTCCCCGGACACAGTCCTACCTGGCCTCATACGCACTCAGCAGGTCAGGCGAGTCGCGGTCTGCACCTCGGGCTGCGTTCTGACCCGGTTCAGGACCCGAATGCGCCGGGCCGAACGGTCAAATCTCAGATCTGAGATCAGCGACGCTCAGTGAAGACCGACTGCTGCAGGTTAAACATGAGGCCACGGTGAGACAAAGACCAGCGAGCAGTGAGGACAGCGAGGACGACGCCTGGACGACCGCAGCTAAAAGAAGAAACGACGCTTTTCACAGAAACATGGCTGCAAAGACTCATGGGCCAATAAGCTGCTCAAACAGCTAGTGAGTGGCGGCCATATTGTCAGAGGGAAGCTGCGCCTCCTCCGTCAGGTGTGTGCGCGGTCTTTAACTCATTTTAAGCAGTTAATCTGTGAGCGAGTGGAGCTACGTGACGCGAGCCCGCGGGGAGGAGACGAACACAATAAATGGAGATAAGTGGAAAAAGGATTTCCCTGGACCGACTTGAGGCGAGGAGCAGCGGCTCTGCAGCCTCCAGGAAAGATTCAGGACGACTCTGAAAGAATGAATCCTTTCATGAAGCCGTCACAGAGCTCTGATGTGTGTTTGTGTAGAGAAGAGAAACACTTCACAGATTACTGACAGACTGAATGCGCTGAGAGCTGAATCTCATGAGTAAAACATCACACCTGAACGGACCTGCAACATGAAAGGTCAGAGGTCGTCAGAGGTGGTCAGAGGTCGTAGGATCGTTAGGGTTTATGCTCCTGAACATCCACAGATCATCTCCTGTCAGCCTGAACGCCGGCTGCTCTGGACAGGTGAGTGTTTAGTCTGCAGGTTTCCGCTCTCGTGCTACAGGCCTGGCGCTGGGAGACGCTGAACGTTTACCCGAGCTTCATCACCATCAGCGCGGCGCCGCGTGGTTTCCAGCTCGGCCTTCCCCTCTGTTATTCTGGTTCAGGGGCCTTCAGAGGAGGTCTGCAGAGGGGGCTGCAGCCTGAGACGGCAGCTTCCTGCCTGTGGTCGGGACAGTCACCTCACCAACAGTCAGACACATTTTCCGACTGCGCTTCAAGCCACAAACAGAAAAAAAACCCTCCCTTCAGTGACTGCGAGGCTAAACTTAGAGCGCCGCCCCGCCGTACATCCCCTCCGTTTCATCTCATCCGCTGTCACCCACATACTTCCTCTGCTAACCTGCGCGTTAGTCACCGAGCCGAGGCTTTGATCCAGGCAGATCTACAGCAGCCGAGCAGCTCGTCCTGCCCGAGGACACTCGTACGACCTCGTACGAGGTTTTAATGGACACTTTCAGAGTGTTTCCTAAATTTGGGAAGTGTGAGCTTCAAAGTTTCCTCAGCAGCCGTCATAACCTCCTACATCGATCGATTAAAACAATTCGAGACGCCACGTGTCGACGGTCAGAAAGGAGCAAACACAACAACAACAAAGCAAACAGACAAAACACTGGAGGACGGGCCCGCTGTGGTTAGAGTCCTGTCGCTAAGCAACCACACAAATCCCGTGAGGACGTGAATCCTCGCACGACGACACCAGAACAGAGACGATGTCCAGGAAACGACGGCGGACGAGTTCATGAGCTGGAGCAGCTCTGTGACCTCTGACCTGAAACCACATCACACCTGCTGTTTACACTCATAACGCTGAAGACCTCGACGGTGTCCACCGCCAATCATCTGCTCCTCGGCTG
Source organism: Chaetodon trifascialis (assembly GCF_039877785.1). Taxonomy (NCBI): domain Eukaryota; kingdom Metazoa; phylum Chordata; class Actinopteri; order Chaetodontiformes; family Chaetodontidae; genus Chaetodon; species Chaetodon trifascialis. The sequence continues at coordinate 30,107,479 of NC_092062.1, read as the reverse complement.
CCGAGCGCCTCACTGCGCTCACCTGCTCGTCTGAAGAGGTCGAGCAGTCGAAGCCACGAGAGCAGCGAACCATGAACGTCGATCGATCGATCGACACACACGTACGCACCTTGTGTGTGGTGGTGGAAGTTGCCGTTGCCTCCCTGCGCGTTGGCGGCGTTGATGCCCAGCTGGGTGAGGGTGGAGGCCAGGTTCCCCGTGCTGCTCCCCCCGCTCAGGGAGGAGGATCCCAGGTAGCCCGGCTCGTCCTGGTCCAGCGGCGTCGGCAGCGGGGAGGGGAAGTGGAGGCTGGACAGGTCAGGCAGCGAGCCGCCGGTGTTGAGGGCCGACGGGACGCCGTGAGCCGGCGTGGACGGCTGCTCCGGGGATGTGAAGATACTGAGAGGAAGCAGAGGACGTTTAGATCTTCATCGCCTTCAACACACGCTGAGAAACGATCATTCGCGTTTACTTTGCTCCACAAACACAGAAGTGCAGCTCAAACAGGATCCACAAAGGAAAAAATGTCTGCTTTTCTGCTGAATTTGGAGTTCGAGATGAGAAACACAGAAGCGAAGAGGAGCTGACTCCTGCCTGAGGAAGGACTCCTCGCTCTGAGACCAATCGAATCAGGCCACGCCAAGAAATGTCCAGAAGTGTTATGACATACTGCAGTGTGGAATGTGTGTGTGTGTGTGTGTGTGTGTGTGTGTGTGTTTAGTGCGTCAGACTTACTTGATACCAGGCACTTCACAAGACTTCGGCCGGGACGACAGCAGAGGCAGCTGTTCAGAGAAAACAACACAACAACAGAGTAAACAAATCAGAACGAGACACAGCACAGAGCCACTGATCCGGGATCAGACCACGTCAGAAACACGGGCTCAGTCTGTCCTTCAGGTGTGATGTCGCAGAGAAGACGACCTTTGACCTCTCACACTGTCAAACTCTGACCCTTTGAATGAGACGAGGTGAGAGCAGCTCTTTGAAGAAGTGACGGGATTAAAGAAGTGAAGTCAAACAGGAAAATACAAAAAGCCGACTGGCGTTTTGCTCCGTACCTTCTTGGTGTCCCAGGGTTTGAGCAGCTTCCCCTCGTCCAACACATTCTCCTCAATGGGGGGGACGGGGTACGGAAACACTGAGGGACAAACAGAGCAGCCTGTAAATGTTCATGTGTTCACGCTGCTCTGTGAAGTGATGGAGTGAATTCTTCTGTGAGATGATGTTTTCAGGAATAATTGCAGAGCTGCTCTTTAAAGAGATTTTCTACATGTTTGATTTGGTCCCAGAGGACGAGACGTACTGACGGACTGAGACGTCTCTCTGAAACGGCGACGGCGTCATGTGATTCGCTCACGTCCTGGAAGCTGTAGGAAGGCGTCACTATGAGCGCCGCCTGCAGTCGAGCAGCTTTGGATCTTTCACGGCTTTGAGTCGTCATCAGAAAACAGGCTGAATCATTTTAAAAAGGAGCTCTGCGGCTCAGAGGCAGCCTCCTCTCTCTCTCTGTCTGCAGCCTGATTGGGCGAGACACGAGACGAGGCGCATGTGACCAATCAGGCTGCAGACAGAGGCGCCTGGGCGGGCAGAGCGGCGTGCTGAAGGAAGCTGCAGTAAACATCAGTATGACCTATGATGAAGCTTTCGTCTGCGGTTTGTTTCTCTGCATCCAGAGTTATTACCTGCTTTGTGTGTGTGTGTGTGTGTGTGTGTGTGTGTGTGTGTGTGCATATAACTCACTTCTTCTGCCCTCTCCATCACTCTGACCTGCAGGACGGACGGACAGACAGACAGACAGACAGACAGACAGACAGACAGACAGACAGACAGACAGACAGACAGACAGACAGACAGACAGGTGAGACTGAGTTGGACGTACCGGCTTCAGTTTACATTCAGAACTTCCTGACTGTCGGAGGAAAACCTGTTTAGACTCAGATCTTCATCCTGAGGAAACGTGTCAGCCGTCACGCAGTCGTCAGCGTGACGCAGCGACACGTCTCACAGACTGAAAGATGTGGAACGCTCCAGAAACACCTGTTTGGATCGTTCCACAGGTAAACAGGTGAGAGGATCATGGTTGGTATGAAAGGCTCAGTCGCTCACAGAGGGTGGAGCGAGTTCACCACTTTGTGAACACATGAACTGTGCGAGGGCATCGGTGCCACACGGCATTCTGGGTATCCAGAGTCTTTCCTGCACTGTGTGTCGAGTGTGTGTCGAGTGTGTGTCGAGTGTGTGTCGTGTCTCAGCTGTGTGTTTTGCTGCCTCACCGCTGCGCCTGCTGCTCTGGGGGGTGAGGGTGGGGCCTCCGGTGGTGAAGGGGTCTCCTGTGAGAGGGTTCATGACGCTGGTGTGGAGGGCCGAGTCCGAGTTGGTCCTGAGGGGCGAGAGACATACACAGTGAAAGGGATGCAGGGAGAGAGAGAGAAATCAGAGAAGTAAAGAGGCAGAGGAGGCTGACGGTGAGTCTTCATCCTCCAACAGGCACCGAAGACACCGACAGCTTCTCCAGACTTGTCCAAAGTCCACACACGTTGGACATTTGGACTGCTTCAGTTTACCTTCAGATGTGTTTACTCAACAGGAGCTCAGGTAATTCAGACAGGTGAGAGGACAGAACAGAGGCTGATGGACAGAAGGACAACATGGAGGATGAGACAGGAGGAAGACGCTTCAAAGACAGCAAAAAAAAATGTCCTGATGAGACACGGACACGTTCTCATTCCCCACGGGCTTTACTCTGAACAGTGGAGGACGTCCAGCAGAAGGAAGGAAAGAAGGAAGAAGAGGGAGGAGGAGGAAGAGGAGGATGAGGAGGATTCACCTGTTGAGTGCAGTGGTGGGGAGGCGAAACGACTGGCTTTTATCCCCGGGGAAGTTTCCGGACCAATTCCTTTTCATGATCGACAAGAGCAAAAAGTTATTTTCCTCCACCGAGCAAGAACATCGACAAGAGGGCAAAAAAAAGAGGAGGAGGAGGAGGAGGAGGAGGAGGAAGAGGAGGAGAGCGCGGGCTCGGAAAGCAAACGCAAGCGGAGGAAGGAGGAAGACGGAGGCAGCGAGCGGAGGTCAGAGGGAGGCTGGCGTCCACCTGACGTGTTTATGTTTACTGAGCGACGTCAAACTGTCAACCAACACCACAAAACAACCCGAGAGAAGACAATCAACAACCTGTCCTCAGTTCAACGACGTGTCCGTCTGTCCAACGGTCCAAAAGCTGGAGACATTCAGACGGCTGGGACATAGGACAGAGAAGCTGCTCCTCAGTCCGCCAGCAGCAGAGACAGCAGAGAGAGACAGCAGAGACAGACAGCAGAGAGACAGCAGAGAGAGACAGCAGAGACAGACAGCAGAGAGACAGCAGAGAGAGACAGCAGAGACAGACAGCAGAGAGACAGCAGAGAGAGACAGCAGAGACAAACCGCAGAGACAGACAGCAGAGAGACAGCAGAGACAGACAGCAGAGCGTTAGCTGCAGTCTGACTCTGAGCTGGACTTAAAGGACAAACTGTCTCAAAACACTCGCAGGTCACATTTGGCTTATTAACATGTTAACGTCCTCCATAAGTCCACTGAGTGCCTGACAGCCGTGTTTTAATCATGTCCTCTTTTATAATCAGATCTTATTAAACAGCAGAGACAGCTAGCAGGAGGCGTCCTCGTCTTCTTCTCTGACTGCTCTTAATTGGCTCTCATGTGTCCTCCGGCCGTCTCCTGTGAAGCTGTAACACTGCTGCTTTGCTCTGTTTGCTTCTAACACTGACAGACGTGGAATAACTGCAGCCCTCTTTAGCTGACCACCACAGAAGAAGAGCGCAGACGGACTCCATCCTGCACAGACCTGGACTCGCTTTACAGGAAGGCGACTGAAGACAAAGTGCAGGTGTGATCGCTCTGCAACAACGACGACAACAACAACAACAACAACAACAACAACAACAACTATGACCGTTTGACCAGAAAACTCCACGTCTGGACAGATTCAGTCAGGAGTTCACCTCAAACATCCTCCTCCTGTCTGCAGGAGAAGGCTGGAGGTCATTTCCCAGCCTAGTGAGAGCGTGCGTGCGTGCGTGCGTGCGTGCGTGCGTGCGTGCGTGCGTGCGTGCGTGCGCGGTGATGTGCAGCGGACCCTCTGTGGACTGAGGCCAGTCTCTCTCTGAAGGCTGATTGTTGTCTTGTTAGAAGAAAAGCAGAAAGAACGCAGGCGAGAAAGAAACGAGCGGAACGTCGCAGAAAACAGAAGAAAGAAGCCAAAAAGAGAAAAGCCAGATTCCCAGAAGGAGGAAAGCCAAAAAAAGAGGAGCTGAGACCAGCTGAGGCCTGGACAGACGCCAGCTGAGGACGCCTCTGCGTCCTGTTAGTGGTTAGTCCTGCTGGACCGAAGCGGCCATGAAAACCTTTGTGAAGCTTCAGCGTCACCCCGTCTGATCCTGGTCAGGGACGTCCACACTCAGACATCAGAGGGAGGAAGCCGCCCTTAGCGGGGGCTCCACGGCATGCTCAAGGACACTTGGGGGGGGGGACACTCAGTCCAGCTCAAGGACTGTCCTTTTCTGCTTTTTCTCTGCATCTTCTTCACATTTGATGTTTAAAGTAAAGACGACGTCACACAAAACAGGCTTAGATCAATCGAATTTGGATTCTGAAAATTCATTTTTTACCCTTTAAAAAGTGTTAAATCAACTCAATGCTGCATCGAGTCCACTGTTTGCTGCTTGTTGTAGATCTGTGTAGTGTTTAAGGGACAGACGGCAGGTGGAGCGTGAGGAGCTCTGCTGCTGCAGCGTTGGAGGACGTGGACGTGAAGTGTTTTTGTCATCTTGTTTTCTCACTTCTTCGTCTTTGTCTCCTCGAGCTGTGATGTCCTCGTAACTGTTGAGCGTCCTTTTGTTTTTTGTCCTTTTCAACCATCTGAGGCGTCGCAGAGGCTTCACAAAGGTTTCAGAGCAGAGGAGACGAGACGCTTCGGACAGACAGGCAGGCAGACAGACAGACAGACAGACAGACAGACAGACAGACAGACAGACAGACAGACAGAGACAGAGACAGGAGGGAGGGAGAGGGGAGCACACGGTACCTTCTCCAGCTGGGGTCAGGAGGCGGGGACAGGTAGGCGGAGTTATACGGCGAGCTGTCCACCTGAGGAGACGAGCGGTTAAAGAAACGACACACAGGACAGACAGATGGTTTTCTACTGAGGACAGTTTCAGTTTGACTCGAACTTCTCTTTTTCCATTTTTAAACACTTTCGTTTTTTTCACTGAATTCCAGTGAAAAAGAGGGCGGGGCTAAATAAAGCACACCACCTGTCCTCCAATCGCAGCTCAGGACAGGGCGAGCCGTCTCTGCTCGGCCATCATATGACAGACAGACACCCTGATGGACACTGCACTTTCACTCTTTCGCTCTTTCGCTCTGTCCGGTCGACAGAACTGTTTGAAGTTCAGGGTGATTTCAGCTACTTTCACGCTCTCACTTCCTTTAAATGTTGACGATCACGACTCGCAGAGCATCTGAAACCCTTTTCCACGGCAGCAGCTCGACAGCCTGCACACAGCTCGCCTATTCACCAGGTTAGCGTGTGCACCTTGTCTGTGATGAGGACTGTTCTGTAGGTCGATTGTTTTAACGCCTTCTTCGCGCCATCAGCAGTCTCACACTGACGACTGTCAAGCCTTCGTCCTCATGAACTCCACCAACACTCGTCGTATCGTGGTTTCTTTGAGGATCTCGTGTCAGGAGGTGCGACCAATCCCGAACCTGAACGTTTCTAAAGCTTTGCCTGAACCCCGCGCTCCGGCTGGGCATCCACCCTCCACTCTGCAGGTGCAGAAGGTGGACTCCTTCAAACACCTTTAGGTCCAAATCAAGGAAAAACTGGACTGGACTCAGAGCAGTGACGCCCTCTTCAGGAGGCCAGCGGTGGTGCTGGGGGGGGCGCCATCAAGGCTGGACAGTCCAGGGGACTCCACATGCTTCTAAGGGAGGTCAGCTCTGTGGTCGGGCTGGAACTGGACAGACTGGAGACAGCAGATGAGGAGGATGAAGACAAGATCAAAGCCATGAAGGGAAACTGTGAAAGGGGTCCAACTCATGAAAGGACCATAAAATCAGATAATTCAGCAGGAGCCATCTTGGAGCGTCAGCTGACACGCGTTGGTGGTCCATAGTCCCACGAAAATTCAATTACATTAGCTCAACCAGCTGACAGGAAGTGACCTGGACGTGTCCAAGACAGCTCGAAGCTCATCAAACCGCTTCATGTCTGCAGCTCTACGATCTGCATCTCTGAGGAGTCCAGCTCCGTCCACGTGTCCTCCCCTCTGCAAACACTGATGAAGACAGGATGTTGTCCAACAATCGCTCTCCACGTCCTCGTCCTCCCGCTCCACACAGACGCAGCAGTGAAGTCACAGCGCTGCTGTTTCATTGAGCATCACCTGCTGAGAAGAGCCCAGATTTACCTCCAGGAAGTCCTTTCCCAAAGCAGGAGGACACCCTGTGACCTCTGGATGGACATCACATTCTGTTGGACTCCTACAGTGGAAAAGTTATCAGACTCCAACTGACCAGTAAATGGAGGATGATCGCTGTAATCAATGGATGAAAAGCCAACAGTCGTGCTTAGACACATCCAAACTGGACAAAGACGTCCATGGTTCACTGTTTCCCATTAATCCACTCGTCAATAAGAGGAAACGTGCTGCTTTCAGGTCATTTCAGGTTCAGGTGGGCGTCATCTGATCCTCTCAGACTGCAGCTGAAACTCTGCCGTAGTGTCTCGTCAGTCACAGTAAAGTCAAGATGAAAACCAGACGATGCTTTTAAAAGACTGCAGGCTTTCACTTGTATTAACTGGACGGTTTCAGAAAATCCAGCCGACATATGAAACACATTAAGTTTCCGTCCAGCCTGACGTTCTGCCTGCAGAGGGTCTCTGCTGCTGCTGTGAGCTGGAAACAGATAATAACCATCCGACTGATGAGATGACGAGATAAAGCAAACCTCACGCCAGATAACGCCGTAACATCGCAGCCTGAACCTTCACAGCAGAGGATCTTATGATGATCTCGATGGCCTGAAAGGGGAATTCACACTCTGTGGCTGCTGAGCCGTCAACAACAGGCAGCCTGAGGGTCAGATGAGCACAAATCTACATCCAGTCGAGGTTTTCTGAGCTGAAATAAACAGTTTCCATTTTTCTTCATTACAAATTCAGCCTGAAAGCAGCTGGATGCTAACTGCTAACTGCTAACTGCTAACTGCTAACCGCATGCGATGCACGCTAAGTGAGACAGCCAACACCACGCCTGGTGCAGCTCACATGGTGAAAGACAGGAAATGAAGCCATGTCCTCTGTCTGTGAGGTGCCATGTCCTCTGTCTCTGAGGTGCCATGTCCTCTGTCTCTGAGGTGCCATGTCCTCTGTCTGTGAGGTGCCATGTCCTCTGTCTGTGAGGTGCCATGTCCTCTGTCTCTGAGGTGCCATGTCTTCTGTCTGTGAGGTGCCATGTCCTCTGTCTGTGAGGTGCCATGTCCTCTGTCTCTGAGGTGCCATGTCCTCTGTCTCTGAGGTGCCATGTCCTCTGTCTCTGAGGTAAGCAGACCAACAGCATGGCGGACAAACGCACGATGTCAGAGTCTAGCAAACAGAAACGGCGTCCCCTGTTGTCTCATGATGGATCAATGCTGACGTTTGTTAAAGCTAAAACCTGATCGATCACAGCACAGAGAGGCAAGAGACGGAAGACATGTCTGTCTGTTACGTTTGTTTCTAAGTTAAACTGTAATCGTATGCTAAGGCTAAGCTAAGGCTAACTAGCTGAAATGAGATCAGAGAGACACCAGCGTAAAGTCAGGGAGTCGTGTCCCTGATACAATAACTGACCACCTGAAGTAACAATGGACAGATCAACGGATCATCAAAGCCGTCAGTTGAAGCTCCACACTGAACTGAAGGATACTTGGCGGTTGCGGTACGGCCGGACCGGCGAGATGAAACGGCGGTCTCTCTGGACTCGCTCCACGAGGCCGTGATGTCGAGTGGAGCGGCTGGACTCCAGAGTGGACGGGAAGGAGCCCTGAGAGAGAAACAAACAAGTTTATCATGTGTTCATGAACAAGTTTACTGGAGCAAACAAACAGAAAAACAATCAGCGCTCCAGCATTCAAAGACCTGCCGCCGTCGTGAAGACCACCTGACTCTAATCTGAGGCTAAAAATAAGCAGCTGGTTCGGAAATTGTTGAAGTATTTTTATCTGCGGATGGTCAGAGAAGTTACAAAACCAAACTGCTGCTCTTGTGATTTACAGTCATCAGCTCTAATCTGAGCTGGCAGCTGCTGTGAGGACGTCAGACTTCAGGTGGAGGACAGACACTTGACTGTTTCAGCCTCTGCACGGACCAGAAGCTGCAGAAATGTGCACGTGTGATGTTTGTTGACGGTCAGCGGATCAGGACCCTGAGTGTCGACTGCTGCTGCCTGCTCAACCTTCATCAGGACGGCGCCGAGAAGCTAAAAACATCCCGCTACCTGCAGCCACACCAAGCTAATGTTGGAGCGAGCTCAGAGATACAGGAGGAAGAGGAGGAAGAGGGGGAGGGCAGACGCATGGAGGCTGAGCTTCAGCTGTGATTTCAGCGGCGGTGCTGAAGGCAAACGAGGATATTGACGAAAAACCTCCATCAGAGCCGATGACTCAGAGGTGGAGAGCTGAAGGCTGCAGACGGAGGAGACGCAGCAGAGCGAGTCCTCAAAGCGCTGCAGGACCGCAGCCCAGCTCACAGCAGCCATGCTTTATTCATCCTGATGGACGAGGTAGTTTACTCTGACAACCTGTCTGGACCAGAACCAATCACCTCCAATCAATCTGTTTCCTGAGCTCATCATCCAATCATGTGTTCACAAAGTGTTCAGTCCTCGCTGGCGAAAGGCTGACAGCAGTACCATCACAGCAGTGGTTTTAGTGGTGGTCTCAGTAACAGAAGCCACGGCGGTCAGCAGAGGTTAAAGGTAAACTGAGGTGAGAACATGGCGGTCGTCAGTCACCTGGAAGTCCTGAGGGTTCCTGCCGATCTGGTTGACGTTGGGCAGCGAGCCGCTGAAGTACGGACCCTGACTCCGGGCGAGACGGAGCTTCTGGGCCTGGAGCTGAGAGGACGGAGACACAGAGGGACAAAGACATTAGCGGTTAGACGTGAGCGTGCCCTCAGTCAAAGGCTAGCTCACTGTCCACTGACAGACCTCAGACTTCATGCTGACTTCCAAACAAACGTCACCAGGCTCAAAGAAACGCGTGACTCGTGTTCAGCTGATCAACGCTGGCTCTCACTTTTATTTCAGTGATCGTAAAACTTTATTGATAGTTTTTGAAGTGTTGAATGGCCTGTTTCTGAGTCATATGAAGGACTTGTTGGCTCCCTGCATTGCCGTGCAGATGCAGCTCTGCCGGCTGCGTCTGGGTCCCGACTCGTGGCTAAAGGTGGACTCAGGCGGCGTCTCAAAGCTTTCTGTACTGGACGGCTTCTATGAACAGCCTGAACATACAGTTAGAAACAAAACCCAACAAGGTCCCACACAGTGTCCACTGGACGGCGACCTGCCCTAACCTCACCGTTCGACCTGCTCTGTTCCTGAAGGAAAACTCCCAGCATGCACCCTGTCACCTCTGGCATAGCTGCATGTAAATGACTCTTTGGCAATCATTCGTCAGTGTCTTTCATCAGAGCGCTCCGGTGGACGATCGGCGAACTGCTCGACGCACCAGGACGCCCGAATCGAACGCAGATCACATCACGAATACTAGCTAAGGTCAACAGAAAAGTCACAGCACACCGAGGGTCAGAGGTCACAGTGAAATAAACCAATGAGACAGCAGCAGAGAACTGTGATTCGAATGAAATCCAGCCAAAGATCTGCTGCCTGATCATCTTCTGTAGGTCTGAACATCTGCTCCAGCTGCTCGCTCCGTACAAGCTGCAGGGAGTCATGTTTTTAAACAAGGATGGAAAAAAGGTGGAAATACAGGTGTGAGAAACTCTGCTGGTCCTGATATAAATACCTCACGAGTGCAGACGAGCTGTACGCGGTCTGATTCAACAGACTTCATTTTCACGTCATGTTTCATGTTTCAGAGGGAGTTTGGTGTGAGCGCAGGAGCTTCGGTTCAATGCACATGAAGCCAAAGTGGCCTTGTCCTATAACTTAACTGACTTAACTGTGTCCTAAACAGACCTGGAGCTGCTGTGAATGCACCAGCACGTCTTTGCAGGACTGTGCTGGACAGCAGGACAAGCCTAAAGCCTGATGATGCGTTCACTGACAGCTACTGTGACTTATTCTCACTGCGCTCTTTGTATCACGTCACCAACAAAACAAGTTTCCCCGCTGACCTCTGACCTCCTTTCACAATGTGTGCAGCGACTGACCCTCAGTCTGACATCATGAACCCGCGCCGAGTTCGACAGTCAGTGAACGCACCGTGGTTGGTTTACCTTAAACCTCCTGCAAACCACATTTCCCTCAAAGATAAACGGACTGAAAGAACAACAGCAGACCTGTAAATATACATATATATCTGCAGCATGTGGACACACACACACACACACACACACACACACACACACACACACACACACACACACACACACACACACACACACACACACACACACACACACACACACACACACACAGCGGCCCTGGCCCAGTTACTTGAACTCATTTAATCTGCCGTCCCTCCCGTCCTTGCTATCTGTCCATGTCCTTGCTCTCTATCTGTCCATGTCCTTGCTCTCTATCTGTCCACGTCCTTGAGTCTCTGCAGAGTCTCAGTGAGCTCCATGAGCTTTACAGCTGCTTCACTGTGAACGTTCATGCAGCTTCTGACGGAGGTCCTGACCCGCTGGGGGCTCCTCGCTGTCCCGTCCCGGCTCTCCCCATCAGGCCTGCTGATCATCCCTCTGAGTAACTGACCCCGCGCCCCTCCTCTCTACACCTGAAGCTGAGGAAAAGGGCCTTCATGCATCACCCAGGTGGGTGCGACACAGGTGAGCTCCCCCCTTCGCTGCTTTCTCTAAATGTAATCCAGTGCTATGATGATTGTCTGAGCAGCCTGGTGAAGCGCTGCTGATGTCAGTGAACTAATCATTGTCCAGAGAGGACAATCATTCCCAGACCAACCCTGGATGAGTGATCAGGTTCAGCTTTTAATCATTCTCCTCAAAGAGGAGTTTGATCTGAGTGACAGTGTGCAGAGCTCAGTCAGACCTCCGACACGGTGGAGGAAAATGACCAATCACAGGAGCTGAGTCGAGTACTGAACGGCTCCATCGTGGCGCTGAACGCTGGTCGTTCAAGCCGTAATGAAAAGCTTTTAACAACTGATGGAGCTTAACTCAATATTCCCATTATTCATAATCTCATTAAAGACGGTTAACAAAGTTCTGTCTTCACTGGAGTGAGTTTATTGTCAGCGCGTCGTCTCCGGTCACAGGAAGCGAAGCTGGATCTGAAGAAACAAGCTGAAATCTGCAGGTCAGCTTCCTAAAAGTCAGAGCGCCAACCCCGACAGGAAGACGCTGAAAGGGCTTCTAAGAATACCTCACCTGAAAACACATCTCACCTGAAAACACACCTCACCTGAAAACACATCTCACCTGAAAACACACCTCACCTGAAAACACACCTCACCTGAAAACACATCTCACCTGAAAACACACCTCACCTGAAAACACATCTCACCTGAAAACACATCTCACCTGAAAACACATCTCACCTGAAAACACACCTCACCTGAAAACACACCTCACCTGAAAACACACAACAGAAGCCATGAGTCAGAAAAAGCTGCTCGTGTTGCTCTGAACGTGGACAATAACCACTGTCTGCAGGCTGGACGCCGCCTGTAAGACAGCAACATCTCACTCAGACAGAGACAAACACCAAAGGACTGATTATTCATCCGCAGAGACACCGGCTGAGTCCCTGAACCAGCTCAGACTGCAAGACAACGAGCGTCTCCAGCGTCCTCACCAGAGACGCCGTGTTTACCTCCGCGTCCGTCCACATGCAGAGACGACTGTCATTAAAGGTATTCAGAGTGTTTGTTGGTGGAGAGAAAGGTCTCTACACTGATGGGACGGACAGAGAGCTTCATCACACCTGAAGATCAACATCGGCTCAACCAATCAGCTTCAAACATGGACGCTGCAGCAGAGACGCTGCAGCAGAGACGCTGCAGCAGAGACGCTGCAGCAGAGACGCTGCAGCAGAGACGCTGCAGACGCTCCAACGACAGCAGAAGATCTGAACCATCAGACACTGATCCAGGATCAGAGCACAAGAGACACATGGACACAGTCTGTCCTCCAGGTCCTGACTGATGGACAGGAAACTATCAGGACGCTCCATCGTCAAACCGATCGTGGGACTTTTCCAAAGTGTCCTCGTCGCTGAGACATCGAGGACACAACGCTGAAACTGAACTGATCAAACTCAGAGGACGACAAACGATCAATACTCCTCTTCTTCACATCAGAGCAAAGCACGGATCATTCGTGATGAAGATGTTTAAACAGATACACTGTGACTTCACCGACCTTTAACCTTTTCTGAAGTACACTTTACCAAATACTGCACTTCAGTATTTCTTTTGCAGTACTTGTACTTCACTGCTACTTCATACCTCCACTGAAGTACATTTCAGAGGGAAACATTCTCGTGATGCCTTCAGGTACTCGTGTGCAGATTCAGTCTGACTGATCAGACTTGATTGATGGTTTTAATTAAAGTGATTAAAATCAGCTCCATTAAAGTGATGAACACATGAACACATGAATAATCATAATCCAATAACACAAAGTACATGAATGATGCTGAAACTGGCCATTCTGCATAAGCAGTACTTTTACTTCTGGTACTTTAAGTACATTTTGTGCTTTTGTACTTTTACTTGAGTGTAATTCTGACTTTACTTGGAACAGAGTATTTGTACTGCGTGCTCTTCAGTCTGAGGACATGTCCCGTCTCTGCTTTGGACACTGTCCTTTCAGTCTTTTGTTTTCTTAAAACTGCAATATTTCAAACTGCATATCAACAATGAACAGCTTCACACACACACACACACACACACACACACACACACACACACACACACACACACACACACACACACGCACACGCACACGCACACGCCCTGATGCTATTAGCTGATTGGACCACCCACACGCTCCTGCTGCAGTGTGTGTGTGTGTGTGTGTGTGTGTGTGTGTGTGTGTGTGTGTGTGTGTGTGTGTGTGTGCGTAAAGGACAGGGGCAAAAGGAATTCCCAGAAGAGACAGAAGCAAAAGGGTGGTGTTGTCAGTAAATGAGAGGAGGAGGAGGAGGAGGAGGAGGAGGGGTCTGTGTGTGTGTGTGTGTGTGTGTGTGTGCGCGTGCGTGTGTCAGAGACCCCTTTCTGACATGAAATCTGAGGCTGAGCTGCGACTAACTGTCGTTTTCACGCTGATTAACCGATCGATCGTTCCTACGATTCACTGATCAATCGTTTGCTTTATTGATCTGTGAGTCGTAGGAGGTGAAAACGCTTCAGGAAACCGAGCAAACACACGAACTCACCGAGCGAACGGCCTCGGGTACGGCCTTGGGTAGCACAGTGGCACAAGTGGCAACACTGTCGACTCACAGCTAGAAGGTCCCCGGTTCGAATCCCGCTGTGGGCGTGTCCTCCACCATGCCTGCACCGTGCCTGCTGCCGGGGTTTCCTCCTTAATAACCCCCACAAAAAACATGCAAGAAGATCACCACCTGACCAACGGTGACGGAGAAGCACTGGAACCCCCCCCCCCCCCCGGGCGCCGGCGTCGGCTGGCAGCCCGCCGCTCCTCCTGGTCTGCCGCGGAGGATCGACAGACCGGAGAAAACTAATTTCACGGAAAGCATGGCGTGTAGTGTGCAACTAACACTGTGTGTAATGTGATCGATAAAGTGTTTCTTCTTCTTCTTCTTCTCCACCTGCAGCTGATCACTAACACGATCAGGAGACGCATCAGATCTGACGACGGATCAATCATCACTTCAGAAACTTTTCAGGAGGCTCGACTCGTCTTAACGATCGTTCTGTAGATTGATTCTTAGTGTTTCTCAGAAAGATGAAACACGGTAAAAACAGCTGTTGGGACGTCTTAAACCTGCTGCAGATACCAGATGTTTCTGCTGTCAGAGGAGATCAGACATGTCTGTGTTACCACGGTGACGTCAGCCTCCGACTCTCTGACTCTGCAGAGGAAAGCAGGAAGCGCAGAGCTTCGTGAACGCTGACGTTTGCTCTCATCACCGCTGCACGACGACTTCCTCCCACCTCAGATCAGACCATCAGCGGGGCTGTGGGCTGCAACCTCAGCCCCCCCCCCCATTCATTCATTCAAAGCATCCGACAGCCTTAAAGCTGGATTTGATTGGAGGGTCCACGTCGAGGCAGGGTCTCAGCGTCAGCTCTCAGGACCCTTCATGTCAGTGGATGGGGGCCTTAAATCAAGATGGCTGCTCTATAATTAAGGGCTGGGGGTGGTGACAGAGGACCACCCTCACCTTCACTCTGAGTATCACAAACCTGTGAATAATAAATAATTTCTGTAACTCCAGAGTTTTGACGGGCGGACGGCGTCTCAAACTGTCTCTGAGCGGAGTCTCAGATCGTACTCTCCATCGTGTTCTTTATTGATTAGTCTGCTGATGACGTCACTGGTTAATTAACAGTTCAGTCCATAAAATGTGAGAAAAAAAGTCTAAAATGACCTTCAGAGTTCCCACAAACCAACCGACACATTAAAGATGTTCATCAACTGTTAGACAATCACACCGACGCAAAGACGAGAGGAAAATCAGCACTGCTTATTGACTGACAGCATCGGCCACGACGGTCTAACACGCCGAGAGACACGGCGTTAAAAGGACAGAGGACACGCTGACAACTGACCAATCGTCTCAGTCTGTCTTCAAGCTAAATACAAATAACCACGACCTCAGCAAGAAGAAGAAGAAGAAGAAAAGAAGGTTTCAGCCTCGTGTCTCACCAGACAGCAGTTAATCACAGCGAGCCACAGCAAACCCAGGCTGTGATTGGCCGGACAGCTCACCTGTCAGCACCTGATGATGTTTCTGGTTATGTTGTAATGTCATGTTGGTAACACAGAGGAAGAACAAAGCGCAAAGTCTTTGAATTTGTGAAGGTCTAACGAGGAGAAGTTGGTTTTTACCTGATAAATGATTAAAATCAACCATCAACAGCACATTAAAGCACCTGAGCCTAACAGAGGACGTGAGATCTTCCACTTCAGAGTCCAAACAGACAAATATGAGACCAGAGACAAAGTTTGGTCCAACGAGGAATCCTCTCAGAAGTCCTGCTGCTTGTCCTGATTCACCTTAAACCAGGACGGTCAGCGGAGGCTCAGCAGCTACTGAGCAAGTGACTGAACATAACATGCTGTTTGCTTCTTGTTCCATGTTTTGCTGCAGACCTCAGGGACAGATCCAGAGACCAGAAGACCACAGGTGGAAGACAGACTCCAGCAGGTCCCGCTTCAGCTGGGAGCCTCTCGCATGTGTGTCAGTGTGAACCCACCGTGGAAATCAGCTGAATGCTCGTCGTTTACTCTGCTAACTGACCGCCTAATGCAAGCTCACAGAGCTCAGTCAAACGAAATGAAGTTAGCTTCTCTCATAATCACGACCCGATGTCAAGACTTTCGTCAAATTCCCCTAAAACAACGCCAACAGAGAGTGAGCGTACCTGTTCAGGATGTACGCCGAATAAATTACGACTTAAAGTCCGTAAAATGAGTCGTTTGATTCAATGGTTCAAAACGGCAGAGCTCAATTTCACAACAAAATCCTTAAAACGTAAACTTTTTAAACAACGTGCAGCGATAGCGGTTAAAATAACTGCCTTTCCCTTAAAGAGGCGTGATAGTGAAAACAGAAAGTTAGCTGCAACCGTCATGAAATCCACGATTATGCGTCTCATTTGAAAGCCGAATTCTTCAAAAGATCAACATGATTTTCAAAAAGTCTTAATTTTTGTTATTCGTGTCAGATATTTGTGTGGCAAAGCTGGACGCCACTCAACCGCCACATTTTTGAACGGAGTCCGGCGGCACGCGAACGCATCGGGGCTAGCAGGGTGACAGCGACGTTCACGTAACATAGTAAACAAGCCAAGTTAGCCCTCGTAGCTAACGCTTGCTAACTACGCTAACGACGTATCGGAAATGGACAACAAGAGGCGACTACGTTTTCTGCTAACGCTGCTTTTCAAACCACGACCACAGACTGTGTCGTGTTTCTTTGCTATCCACCGTGAACGCACCAGTTCCGGACAGGGCGCCATGTAGAGGCAGCAGATAACGTTATCTCGGAGCCTGACAAGCCCAGGCAAGGCCTCTCTTCCTCCGGGCAGCTCTCCTCCTCCTGCCTCCGTCTCAGACTTACCCTGGTCGAGGTGATGTCCATCATAACCTCCTGGAAGGCGGCTGTCTCCTCGGCCTGTCGCTGGGTATGCAGCGCTATCTTCTCGCTAAACTTTCTGGGGTTAGAAGCCCCGGACCCGGAGCCCGAGGTGGGTCCGGGTCCGGGTCCACAGCCGCCTGTACCCGTCGCAGACATCTTCACCGAGCGGACGGGACGACTTGACGTAGTGGAACGATTTTCAACAGAGAGGCGGGAGAAAACGAAGAGGTCTCACTACGCAGCTATTTTTGGGGACCTCAAATGTCAGCTAGTGTGCTTTAGCAACGAGAGAGCGCCGAAATGTGCCTTTATTGTCATTTCCAAATGATGCGAGGAGGGATTTATACAGTGAAAACGTGTCGCAAACTGTGAACATTTAATGTCTTTGCCTTGAAGTTTAATATGAGGACCCAGAAACTGGACATCCTTGTTCATTTCCACAATTTATGGTGTGAAAAAAATCTTAATCACTTCCTGAAAATATTTATTTAAAATATGAAAAAAATATGAGAGAGGCTTCGAGTCAATAAATAAATAAAACGTGTTATCAAGAATAGAAATATAAAAATACATTTGGAAAAAGTACAAAATAATAAAATAAAGGAAAAATTAAGCCTTGGCTGCTAAAGCTTGTACATCACCCCAATGTTTGATAGAAATGGGCTGAAAAATGATTTAAAAATTAATGTGGTCCATAATAATATTTTTCCAAATAAAGTCTTTTGATTTCTAAAAATGTCCCAAACTCAGTGTGAACATGCTGCCAGTCAGCGCCCGCCTTGCATCATTTCTTGTCTGTAGGTCAGAAAAACATTTCCTGCTGCCTACAAACCGCAGAAACTGTCAAAATCAACATGTTAATTTAATTTAGATCGACTTTACATGAATTCAGACCAACAAATTCTGCTCCAGACTTCCAAATGTCACCTCTAAAGATATTTTACAGGAGAAAAAATCTGTTTCAGATCTGTGTAGTTTTGTCTCTATGGTAACAGCCTGTGTGTGTGTGTGGGGGGGGGGGGGGGGGGGGGGTACAGTAAAGCACAGACTGCATGGGTGAGGTGTGAACGCCCACACTCAGACACACAGGGCGGATCTGTTCATTATTTCAACCCACAGAGTGAGTCATCCTGTCAAAGACACACGAGCTTTGATCAGTGGCAGAAAGACGCGGCGCGCCCCCTGCCGGCAGATTTTAGTCACCGCACACTGAAGACCTGAACTTCCTGAGTGGAATTCAGACCCTGAATTCCACTCAGGAATTCAGACCCTGAATTCTGCTCTCTCTATGTTCCAGGAAGGTCAGAGGTCACGGGGTCTGCAGATGGGAGGAGGAAAGAGAAAGAGAAAGAGAAAAGTTTCCTGGAGAAAATGTGTGGCCTTCAGGCTGAGGCAAAGGAGGACAGTAAGAACACACAAACAAACAAACAAACAAACAATAAAACAAACAAAAAGCTTTTTTCACTGTGATAGTGATGATTTGAAAAACATCAAATTTCAGGCTAAAACACAAACAAGACAAATCAGAAAGTGTTTTCATGCGGCCTGAAGGAGAATAAACACGAGACCAATAATCATGGTGGAAATATTCGTGAATAGCTGTTGTTTGTTTCATCGTCTGCTGCTGACATCTGTCACTCAGCTGCTGTCTCGAAGTGTTTTTACACTTATTCTCAGCAGGTACTTCCTTTGTGGATATTCTGCACTGACCTTTTACAGCACGTCAGCAGTTATCTCTATAAAAAAAGCACAAAAAAACAGATATATATATATTTTGTCTGGATGCTCCACTTTCGTATAAATGTTGAGAAAATGACTTTCCTCTCATAGTTTTTGCTCAAGCGTCTTTTCTACTGTTTCCTGTTTCGTTAAAGTTCTGAACAAATGTCACAATAATCATCAGTTCTTATCTGTAAACTAATTGTTTGCTGTGTCACTTTAGATGTGAACAAAACATCAAGAAACTTTGATTTCAGGCCTCTGAGGCTTACAGAAACTGTCCAAACGTCGTGTGGATCATGTCAAGAGTTTAACTGAAGGTTAAATGAAGACTCTGAGTCCGTCTGAGATCTGAAAAATATTTGATGTTTCATGTTTGGCCACAATACAAAATATAAGACATTTCATTGAGTCAGGACAATGATTAAAACACTTACAATGACTTTGGATCAAAGGCTTTGGTGTGATGATATTCAGAATTACATTCATTTTAATGTCTTCTAATTACAAAAATACATTTCTAAGCGTCTGAAACACGTCACGGTCGTCACATCAGCGGGTCGTTAAAACAGGTTGAATGAAGTCGGGAATAAATCAAATGGATGTTAACGAGGGGACGCGGCGGCTGTGACGCTCGCCGCCCGCCGCTGCAGTAAACTCCCTCTGACTGAACAACAACAAGCAGCTCTTTGTGTTCCCGCAGAGAGAAGAGATTCTTTTCAGCTGCACTGAAAGGAGGCGAAGCTGGCGAAGCTTTTTCCCGCTGAACGAACACAAAGCGTGTTCTGTTTCTGCTGCTGGCGGAGGAGAAAACAGAAATCACACCGAACGGACAGCGACAGACAAACTGACTGGTTTGTTCATGGACCAATGGGAGACTGAAAAAATGAGCTCTGAGGTCACATGACAGGGTGGACAGGTGGGGGGGGCGGGGGGGCTGTTTACGGCCTGTAGGCGTCATGTAAGATAACACTGGCATCCATAAAGAGCCGACCTCTGACACCACTGTAGAAACGATGACCGGTCAGAGGTTTAGGCTTTGGTCTGGGGTCAGAGGTCAGAGGTCAACATGGAGGTGAAAGCATCAGAGGAGAGAAACAAAACAAGAAGCAGCTAAAAACATTAAACACATTCATGACTTTAAATCCATAACGTGCAGATGTGCTGTTTTTTTCTCTTTTGCAGTCCATATTTTGTGGCGTTGGACGTCTGGACGTCCCCTCGCAGCTCAACCTGCGCTTCAACATAGATTATAGTTTTATAGGTTATAATGATGAAATAATGAAGGGAAACAAAATGAAGATGAGCTCGAGCTTTAGATTCAACACGTCTGAGGTTTGATGAGGAACATCTGGAAGCCGCAGAGGAGATGACGGACAGCTCAGAGCGCCGCCTGCTGGGATCAAAGAGCAAAGCGACCTCGAAGCTCAGGCCTTCGTCGTGTGGCGTCACGTCGTTTCCTCCTCGCCGTTTCAAAGTGCTGCTGAAGATGTTTTCAGAACAAACTCAAACTTCAGGCGGGTTTCCTTTAAAGCGCCTCGACACGGAGCCGCAGGTGGAGTCTGCCTGACGACAGCTCAGAAGACTCTTCATCGTTTTCGTGGTTTCGTTGTTTTCTGAGGTGTGAAAGAACTTTTTGTGTCTGTGAGCTGAAACTTTTTTAGCTGACGGGTTTGATGCTCTCCGACACTCTGACCGAACGTGCCAACTCTCGGCTTCGTGGCAGACTTCCTGGCCGAAGGTCTGAGTTGCCGTGGTTACAGTTTGATGAAGAGCACGGCGGTGATCACGGCGAAGCCCACCAGCAGCATGGCCACCTTGGGGATGCGGTTCCCGCCGGAGCTGAGCTCGCGCGGCAGGATCTCCATGAAGGTGATGTAGATGAAGGTTCCGGTCGCCAGCCCCTCCAGCGTGCAGCGGGCCAGCTGGTGCTGGGGGGACGCCCTGGTCTCGGTGAGGCCCAGGCCCACGGCGATGCCCAGCGGGGACATGGCGGCGAACAGCAGCAGGCAGCCGGCCACCACCGAGCGCCGCAGCCGGCCCTGGGACAGCTTAAAGGCCAGGCTGAAGGAGATGATGCTCTTGTGGATCATCAGCGCCAGGCAGATCCCCAGCACCTCCTTCCCGTCCTCCATCAGCCCCACCGCCAAACCCTCGAACACTGAGTGCAGAGACAGAGAGAAGACCAGGATGAAGGCGCGCAGGGCGGACTGCGAGCCGAAGTCCGCGTGGAAGTGGCCGCCATCGGACTCCTCTGACCCGCGACAGCGACGCGAGTGATGACGACCGTTCCTGTCGTTCGCCTGGACGCTGGAGTCCACCAGCAGAGCCCGACGCTCCTCCACGTGAGAGGACGACTGGTCTTTGAAGGCCAGGACGATCTGTTCCAGGACCAGGACCAGGAAGAAGCCCATGGCCACGATGAACTCAGGCAGAGGGAAGTGGAGCTGCGAGGGGAGAAGAAGAACACGGCTGTACATAAACCGAATCTGAATCTGTGTCGGTGAAACTCGCAGCAGGAAACCACATCGTCTGTGAGGAGGCCCACATGTGGAAAACAGCTGCACTACGAGGTGGACCGCGCTCTTCAGCCGAGCACGAGGAGAGGAAACAGGAAGTGTCTGTGCGCTCTGCTTCCTGTACGGATTGAACAAACCTGACATGACGTGTTGATCAGTGATCTTCGAGGTGCTGCCGGGGGGGATTCTGCTCCCTTTGGACAGAGCCAGGCTAGCTGTTTCCCTCTGTTTCCAGTCTTTGTGCTAAGCTACGCTAACTGACTGCTGGCAGTAGCTTCATATTCACCATAAAGACACGAGAGAGGGCGAAAACTGAGAGTTAATATCAGACAGACCGAAAGTACAAACGGCTCATAAAGTCGTAAAATCAGACAAACAGGGAACTCCATCAGCTCTGTGGCTCTTTCAAATTAAAAGCACATTAATGCCTGACTGTGTAAATTTACTCTCCACAAAACAACAAGTGCTGGAAGGCAGCACGAAAACACATCAAACACTGTGTGGTGTGAGGCAGGAAGTGTGGGAAGACACACACACACACACACACACACACACACACACACACACACACACACACACACACACACACACGGTATTTAACTTTTGCCCACTGAAGCAGCTGGAGGTGAATTCAATATTATTTGTGAGGGAGGAGAGCGATTCCCGGTAAACACCCCCCTCCCACACACACACACGCGCGCGCGGACACACACACACGCGCGCACACACACACACGCGCGCACACACACACACACGCGCACACACCAGGTTTCCCAGCAGTGTTTTTTTAGCCGCGACCTTCAGCTGCCCTCCTCCTGAATTCGGACACTTCGCAGAGTTTGAACTCTCCATAAATCTCGACGTCTCTGTTGAACCTTTGATCTTTGCTTCAGCGCCACCAAACGAGGACAAATCTGACAGGAAAGCAGGAAAATCATGTTTCTGCTCCACAACAGAGGAGATTATTTTGTCTCTACATGCTTTGAATTACTGGATAATTTAACTTGATTAGAAGTTATTGAAGTAAAACACTGACTGTGATCACAACAGATCAATATTTCTCCTGAAAAGATCACACTCTGCAGTGCTGAAGGGAACATGAATACATCTATTCATGAAGTAATATTACGTCAAGAAGTATTTCTGAACTTTAAAGGGAATCTGTGGAACATCTGGAAGAAGAAATAAGACAATCTTGACTGAGCAGGAGACCTCCAGGACCTCCTTCATGGTGGCTCACGTCAGCTCAGGGTGTCAAAGTGTTTCTGAAGCAGAACTTTTACTGCAGCTCTACGCTCTGACTGTCACTTTATGGCAGTTTGATCACAAAGCTGAGTTAACTGGACTGACGGTCCAAAGTCTGGATTGAAGGACCTTACCGTGATTCCTGCGTTGCTGAAGGCCTCGTTGATGCCCTGCAGGTAGTCCGGCAGCAGCCCCAGCAGACAGGTGGCCAAGAAAACTCCTCCAGAAAAGCAGCTGATCAAACTGAGCAGCCGCCGCCGCAGATCTGCAAGACCAAGACCAGGAGTCAGCCCGACAGGACGGAAACCAGGACCAGAGGCGCTAAAGACGGTCCTCCAGGCCCGGTCCTTACCTGGGTCCACACACCACGAGCCCGCCCCCCGGACGATGCAGAGGGGGGCGAATCCAAACAGCAGCGTGACGGACAGCAGGACCACCAGCGCCCCCAGTTTGATCTCCAGGCCGGGGACGTCGGGTGGGTTGACCTGCAGCGCGGCCGTTTCCCTGCCAGAAGACAGGAGGACGGAGGAGGACATCTTCAGTCAGGTTGGTCTTCACCTCCTCTGTCACTTCAGGAGGAGGAGGAGGAGGAGGAGGAGGAGGAGCTCTCAAACGCTCGCCATGGCCTCACGCAGGAGACGAGAGTCTGTCAGACACAAGAACTGTTGGGGGGGACAAATATTGTTCTTTTACTCCATTACATTCATCCGTCAGCTTTAGTTACTCCTCAGATTACTTCCTGTCCAGTGAAAAGCTCGTATCTCCAGATGTGCTGACTGTTTGAGCTGAACTGAAGGATGAAGAGTTCCTTTAAAATTCTCCTTCAGCTCAATAAACTCTTTAAAAGGCCTCATCACACTTTCTGGAGATACGTGGTTCTCACAGGACGCCGCGCTGCAAACATGTGATGATCTCATAGAATCTGAAGCAGTGATGAAGATTAAAGCAGCAAGAGGAGATAAAGGAGTTCAATGAGCTGAAACATCTGCAGCAGCAACATGAATGAACACATGAATGAACACATGAACGCAGCAGGAACATGAATGAACACATGAACGCAGCAGGAACATGAATGAACACATGAACGCAGCAGGAACATGAATGAACACATGAACGCAGCAGGAACATGAATGAACACATGAACGCAGCAGGAACATGAATCCACAGACAGCAGATAGACACACTTTACTGACATCTGTGTGTTTTCAGAAGAAGAAGAAGAAGAAGAAGAAGACTCAGTGTGATAAAACCTGCTCAGCTCGTGGATCAAACGGGATCAAACAGAACTGTGTGGATGATCCTTCTCTGACTGCCAATCGACACATTGATCATCATCATCATGATTGATTATTGATTTATCGTCATTGATCCAAACAGAACTTCAGGTGA
This sequence comes from Chaetodon trifascialis, assembly GCF_039877785.1. Classification (NCBI taxonomy): domain Eukaryota; kingdom Metazoa; phylum Chordata; class Actinopteri; order Chaetodontiformes; family Chaetodontidae; genus Chaetodon; species Chaetodon trifascialis. The sequence continues at coordinate 30,084,108 of NC_092062.1, read as the reverse complement.
GACAAACAGTGACTGTGACGCGGAGGCGCCGCGTGTGATCCGGTGGAAACTTTGATGAAACTTGTCTCATTCCGGTGTTTTTATCTCGCGCGCGGTAAAGAATGTGATTGGTGGCCTACCTGGATCCAGATCCGGCTGTTCAGACTGACCCTCCTCAGTACAAACCGGCCTGATGAAGAAAATCCACTTCAGTGCTCTCTGCGCGATGTGGTTTCAGTACATGTAGTCCGGGAAGTAGTGAGTCAGTTCCCATCAGCTGATCCCGCTTTGTGAAGAAGCTGTCAACCAGATCACACACACACACTTCCTGTTTTCAAAATAAGAGCTGGTTTCGGAAAAGAAGCTGAGCCTCATCTAGTGTCTACATTTATAGTTTGATTACTGTCAGCACCAAGTATTCAGATACTTTACTTAAGTAAAAGCACTAATAGCTTTGACCGCTGCCACTCTAAGTCCTGCATTCAAAACTTCATCAGTAGTATCATCAGTAAAATGTACTTAAAGTACTCAGAGTAAAAGTAGTCATGTTGCTGTAAAATGTTCAGAAGTATAAAGCTGTAGAAAACAGAAACCAATTAAAGTGCAAATACCTTGAATTTGTATCGACATCTCTGTTGCACAATGTTACGTCTGTTTTCTGAAAATACTGCATCATTTTTCCACTTTAAGACTCTAAAATCCCATCAAGGAACAAGAGAGGAGAAAAGTCTTGGTTGAAGGATTTTTTCTTTTTTTTGACGTTTGTTCTTTATTTTAGATGAGGACAGCTGGAGAGAGATGGAGGCGGACATGCAGTAAAGCGTCTGGACTGGACTCAAAGTGAGGACTCGGTCTTGATGAATGGTTCACGCTCCAGCAGGTGAACTGTTTTCGATCATAACCTGCGATGAATGAAGTAAAGATTGCTTCATTCTAATGACTTTGGACACACAGCCTTGCTCCTTTAAATAAAAATGACAATGTATGCTTTTATTTTGATGGCAAAGTGTCTCATTTTCCGGTCTTGTTGTGTCTCACTGTCTAACTTCACAGAGCTGCTGCTGGGAGGAGGGTCCATCCAGCTGCTGATCACAGATCCTGGAACAGTTTTCATCACTTATCAATAACAAACAGTCCCTCCGGTTTGTGGGGGACTGAAGACTTTTGCTTCAGTGGCTGCTCGACAAAGACTGAAATTTTGAGACATTAAACAAAAACAACCGGTTTCATTAAAACTCGTACTGACACAACACATTTAAGATGGATTGTATTAAAGTTTAATCACTAAACACAACAGGATCAAAACATGAAGAACATGAAGTTGCACGAATCATTCAAACACCAGTAGTCGGATGAAGTAGGTGATCGTCAGCTGGCTTTTATGCAACCTTTCTTTTATGGACACAGAAGTGAAAATCAACTCCAGTTTCAGGGGCCAAAGGTCAAAGTCAACACAAACACATGAAGATGGTGTTATCGTCTCTCTCAGAATAGATTTTTATATTAAATGACCAATGAAATTCTACAATGCCTTATTTTAATGTTGGCCTCTGGAAACAAGGAGGGACCTCTGGATTCTTAAAGTCCATCACAGATCATAAAGGATAATGGGAAACTCATGACGAAGTCGAGGAGGTCTCAAGAGGATAACATTTTCCATGCTGAAAAATCCCTAAGATCATCATCCAGAAGCCAAAATGTCACTCAATAACAACAAAGAGTCCATGGTAACCCTCAAGTACTGCAGGAACCCCTCCACAACACCTTCAGCCCAATCAAGGATCCTGAAACCCTGTCCTCCAAATAAAGAAACCCCTTCAGGAACTATCAATATCTGATGATCGTCCTTCAAGAACCCTGCAGCTAAAAGACTCCCTGACACCCTGTGGAGCTCCTCAAAACTCATCAAGAAGACCCAGAACCCCTTGAAGAGGCCCTGAAACCTTTCTAAGGAAGGCCAAAAATTCTTCCATGAATCCCTAAAAGTTGCTTAGGACCACTGAGAACATCATTTAGAACCCCAGAGCTCTCAAGAAGCCCATGTGGTCTCTCATGAACCCCTGTAGCCCCATCAAGATTCACCAAAGGGCCCTGACAGACCTCCAAGAGCCACTGAAACTCTCAGGAGCCTACTAAAGTCCTCAAGAACCTTCAGACCCTTCCCAGAAGACCTGGTTTAGTGTCTTCTGGTCTTCATTAATGTAACTATTCAAACACGGTCACAATCACAACATTGACATCATAATTAGCTGCAGCTTGGCATTTGGTAACTGGAGGGTTTGAATTTCATGAAAGATGTTGGATAACCTGTCGTAGGCCACAGGCACTAAGTGTACGAGGCTTTGTTTGAAACACCAGCTGACACACTGGACACATGCTGATAGTGAGCAAAATTCAAACCATGTGAGGTCATAAACCGTGACCCTTATCTTCCAAACATACCGTAAAAAACTTAATTAAAAGAAGAGAAACTTCCAACGGGCAGGTGCGTCACATGCAGAGGATAAAAGAGAAAAACATGCACCTGAGGCTCTTCACTGAGGTTTGTTATGAACGTAGAAAATCTGGCACCAGTGACCTCGAGTTACCCGTGCTGCTCATTATTTTCTCAAGATTCATTATGCACAAAGTTAAAACACAAAGATCTGAACAGAAAAGCTTCATGTGCTCTACAAGAACATTTGTAAATGCATCAAGAACACATGGATCTCCCAGAAGGGCCCCTCTCAAAAACTGGCACCTCTGGAAAAGTTCAAACTCCAAACACTCTGTAATTCTTCAGGAAACCTTTCAAGAACACCTTTAAACACTTTAAGGAACCTGCACAAAGCACCTCTGGACTCCCATCAGGAAACATCAAAACCTTCAAAGGATTACAAAAGAACCTCTTGTGATGCCTCTAGAACAACTGATACCTCTTTAAGGAACTCAGACCACAGCACAGGATTACATGAGACCCTTTCAAGTCCCTTGGTTTCTTCTACTGAGCCCTAAACACCTTTAAAACTCATCAAATGCCCCTTAAAAAGTCTTGGGACCCATTGAGACCACTGAAGTATGACTGCAAAGTCTCCAGGAACACCTGGTAAACCTCAGGAACCCTTTCACAGCAACTGGAACCAAACCAAGGATCCTCAGAATCGACTCAGGAAGACCAGAAACTTGCCACAGCCCTTAAACTCTCTGCCTCTGCGTAGACCCTTCTGAGGAACCTCCACATGAATCCCTGGAAAAATAAATCACAAGAAGTTTAAGAATGGATTGGTCATTTTGTACGACAGTGGTGTAATTTAATTTACTCAGTGTATTTGTACTTTACTGGACTATTTCCAGTTTAGAATGCTTATTCTTGATCGGATGGATTTTACTTTGATAGTGTTGCTTTTACTCGACTGAAGGATCTGACTGGGCTTCTTGGTGTACAGGCAGTAAAGCTGAGGCCCTTCAGAGGTCTCTCTCCAGTATGAGCTCCTCAGAGTAGCCCTGGAAGAATGACACGTTGCTGTTGTTCTGGCAGACCTGGTGCAGTCCTGGCCAAACCGCAGGGTCCACGTAGGTGTAGAAGATCTGGTAACCTTGGAGACTCGGCAGCAGAACTTCGAGCTGAGCCAGAAACACGGCGCGCACCGAAGCCAAACTGTGGCCGAAGATGTTGATGTTGAAGTGCTGGGCGTCGTGGCGGTAGGGGACAGCGTACGGTGTGGTGCACAGGCTGATGGCGGTGGGCTCAAACTCACGGTCCACAATCCAGGTCAGCCCTCTACGGCGCAGCACCTCCAGGTTGGCCTCCACGGGTTTCAGAGGCTCCCAGTCATTGATGATGGTTTTATTGGGCAGCAGGTTGGTGATCACATGATCGCTCAAGATCAGGGCCTCCGCCTGCTGCTGGCTCAGGATCACCGGGGAGGGGGGAGGGCGGCCAGCCAGGCAGGGGAGTCTGGAGCGAAGCTCGGCCACAAAGGGTCCAAGGTCGGCTGTCTCACAACACAGAGACACGATGGCCTGCAGGGGGACACAGTTAAGACCAGGATTCAGACCTCTGCTGGAGGATTGCTCAGATTCTTCTTCTGGGCTAAAAATGTATTTAGTCTGAAAGTCAAAGTGAAATCAAAGTTTGATCATCTTTAGTTTCCGTAATGTGATGCATTTCTGAGTGAATCGGAATATGTTTGATATAATAGTAGAAGATATTTAACTCATCCATCACATCTGATTGGATCACAAATAACGTCCACACACACTCGCTCTGCTGGCCACAGCCAAAAGACGGATTTTTGACTTTGTGGGTACAAAACTGTCCCTGCAGTCTTTTTGTGTGGGCAGGTTCTCGTCCCTGCGCTGACGCACCTCTTTGGCTACGAGTCGGTACTTGGCCAGTGATTGCGGTGAAGGCCGGTCTCCTCGGCTGAGCCTGACAACAGACACTTGTGGGAAGTGGCAGCGGATGTAGTTGGTCACGTGCCTCTGGAGGGCGCCACCGATGCCGCTGCCTCTCAAATCAGGGACCACCCTGAAACCCTGAAGTACGACCGTCTGGCCGCCGTCCACCTGCAGTGCAGACTCCAGGGCCACCTGCAGGGGCACATACAGGTGAGATTATTCTCGGTATCATTTCAACTTTAAATTTAGACGATAACATGAATAAAATGCAGCTCATAGAACTCCTGGCGGTGCATGATCGTTCCAAAAACCGCGTCTTTGTGCTGACTCTTGTCTTTCTTACCACTCTGTCCTTCATCTTAGCGATGAAAACCAGACGTCCGGGCTCCTGCAGCCAGCGGTGGAACATTGCAGCCATGTAGTCCAGTCCGTCCAAGTCGTCACTCTTGCAGATGCTCCGGACCTACGTCACAGGCACAACGAGCCAGCTGTAGCTTTGGCTGAAGGAACACCTGGTCCGATCCTCCATTACAAAGATTCATAAGGCCTTACAGCACTGCGTCACACTCCTCCATCTACGCCTCTTCAGCCAAAGGTGAAGCTAGTCTGTCGTTCCGAGTATCATATGATAGCTATCGTAGCTTAGAAAATGGCAACACTGAATATGATGAATTTACTGTTGGTCAGACCAGAATGAGACAAGAACTGGGGTGTAAAGACATCAGTGGAGTCTGTGAGTGCTGGTCCTTCACTGATTACTGTCCAGAAACACAACCTTATATTTTATTGACTGATTTTGGTGAAATTGGAGAATAATTTACAGAGAAAAGAACAGCGACGGCCATTTTTCTGTGACGCTACTTGAACTGTCTGAAATTGAATGTTGTTGAATGACAGACTGCAGATCAGTGACTTATGATGAGTTTCTTCATCAGAATCAGAATCAGAAAAGCCTTTAATGCCAAGTACGGTTTTACACATACGAGGAATTTGCTTTGGTGAAGTTGGTGCGTGACACGTCTATTAAGAAATAAGCTGTTAAAGTAGTAAAAATATAGCAATATAAATATATATACACAAGTCAAGGTTTTTGTTTGTTTGTTTGTTTTTTGAACCACAGTCTCATGTCGTTCATGACGTTCAGTTCAGTCCAGATGTTTGCAGCCACGCCGTCGAAGCTCGATCAGCCCGTCACAGCGATCACACGACATTTGTTGGATTGTGGAAAAATTCAGTGAAAACTTCGCCGTCTTTAGATTTCTTTTGGATATGTAGAGTAAACCTTTTGGTTTGTCCTGAGGGTGGTGCCACAGGAGCCTCACGCTGTCCTGAAAAGTGTCCTGAAAGACGAACCTTTC